>NW_019739216.1:589489-679522 GCF_002891405.2 Cryptotermes secundus | reverse complement strand
CGAACCCCCGTGCGATAGTGGCACGGCAGGCAAAGGAGACCGGCAAAATGACGTCCTGTCCAGGAATGGCCTGGCGCAAGAAAAGCATGGTTGGGAGTAACAGCGTCGGGACCACGAGCGAGCGAGCAACGCGGAGAGAAGGACCGCTCAAGGATTATTATATGAGATTATATGAGATCTACGCTCCGGGAAACATGAAACATATGCCCAAGGAATCCAACAGGGAGCGGGGAAACAAGAACTGGACGCTGTGGAGGGGTCGACCCCCTCCAAAACGGAAAAAGGGTAACGACCCTTATGGGAGGAACCGGTAAAGTACCGGCCTCCCCAACAAGGATGCATGAAGAGTGAAAGTGAAGGACGAATGTGAGGCAACGAGATCGGCAAACTATCGGCTGGGGAAGTGCTCGGGACGAGCACAGATGAAGAGAGGGGCGGATACGGTTAGAACGAACGGCGCACAAATATGCCAGCAGACACCAGGGCCGAATGCAGACGTGCAAGCAGAACACCGCAGAATCGAAACCGAGGGAGAACCTTTAGGCTGTTCGGGGACGAACAACCTTTAGAAGGGAGCAGTGTAACGTGTCGGCAAAACAGAGGAAGAGACTACTATGGAAACGCTACAATAGACCGTTACAGAGGAGACAACAATTGCTCCATTGTAATTCTAACAGGAGTCTCCATGGTTATAACGGAGGGTTCGTTGCCTAAGAGCGGGCAAGGTTATAGATAGCACAGCTTCAGCGAGAAACAGTGCGTCTCGGAATAGCATTCGAAGAGGTCAGTCGCGGAACAGCCATCGGAGAAGAAACTTCGGAATATCCGTCTGAGTCCAGTATCGCCGGAATATTGTAAGCAGTGATTGTGACACTGCAAGTGAAAATGCCTGTAAAGTGTGTAAGTGAGCGAAAGAAATAAATTCGCTATATTGGGACGACGGCGTCAACTTATTTGTCGCGTTATACGCACAAACACGCTACAATATATTAAAGATCAAATGCTCCTGAAAATTTTCAAATTTGTGAAATATAGAGTCGAGACAACATAATATTTGTAAATTTTATTCCGTGTCTTTATTTCATTCATTCATTCATGAGTAATCTGTCAGACGACAGGTCCACAGCCTCTTCCAAAACAGTTCCTCCACTTAATGCGATCTTCTGTTTTTGGGAAGAGACTATCCAGGAAAAGTGATAATGTGGTAGTTTTTCCATTTGCTTTCCACATCGCAGTACAACAGCCGTTCAAACCACTCTGGTCACGCCTGTTGCTATACGAAATTGAACCATGTCGAGCATCATTTGCTCTGTGCTTCAAGTCGCTGCTGATGACGCTGCTTCCGGCATCAGTTTTTGGTGTCTCTCTTCGTCTGATGCCTACCCTTTGACCTGTCCAGCAAGGGAGACCCTGCCAGTAGCTACGCTACCGCTGGTATAGCTCTCAGGGTCCTTGGCATACTCAAACCCCCTCACCACGATAAGGTGGAGACACCAACATACATGTATTTCATATACATATGTATATACATATTCATATGTATTTCATATACAAATAAAATATGATATCCGGTCTCAAGGACGCAAGAATGTCTTTAAGTGTTTTTCTAGTATCAGTATGGGACAAAATAAAGCAAATAAGACAATATTATCAACAAGCACTGCAAGCTAGATGACCGATGAGTAGGGGTTTGATTTCTGGTAGGGGCAAGAAATTCTTCTCTTTGTCCATAATGTCCAGACTGGTCCTGGAGTCCACTCAGCCAGTCTGCAACTGATAAGGGCAAAGAGGCAGGGAAGTGAAGGTGACAACTCCATCTATTGCCGAGATAAAGAATGGCGGAGTTATAACTCCACTTCCCTGTAGGGTTTCATGGCATGGTGCTTAAATAATTTAGCTTGGGAACAATTTAATATTTACTTTATTACACGCTGATATGCGTCCTTGTATATTTGTTGTACGCAAACTTAAAATACATGACTCAGAAATTTTGTTAGATCCTAGTTTATTTTTTCATCGAATACATAATCTGACTTGCTTCCAAGATTAATCCCGGCATATCCTTTGAACCAATGGCTGCAACGTGGTTGTAACCACAGGCGTGTTATCGAGAGAAATTTATCGCTCTCTGCCACTCCACTAGAGAACAAAGACACTGCACACATCAACCGGGAAAGGCGAGGTGTTTATTCTTATGGGCTTATTTTAGATCTGTGTAGGTTTCCATACAGAAAGGAATTGATTGTGCAAGTTCAAGGAAACGTGAGACAAGGAAGACAGAGAAGAGCAGCTGGTTGAATGCAGGCATTCTGAATCTCTTTCAATTTTTTATCCTACCCTTGAAGGTAATGGATATTGTGGCCAAGACCAAGCGCCCGCGTCAGAGACCATGGAAGAGTACTTTGCAAAATGGTCAGCAAGATTTTGGGTTATAGTGACCTATTCCTTCGCACACCCCGAGCTCTTTCAACGTATAAGAGAAACAGTAAGAAAACGCTTTCATCCTTTACGTTAATTACGCCGCCTTCGTGTTTGGTGTATACGAGTATGCATGCCACTGGTTACAATACTGGTGACACGTATAGTGTCACTTGTCGAGGGGTGGGATACGTGACGAAAATAACGGGCTCCGGATCGGATGATTGGATTTATTGTCACTTCGGTTACAAGTTCTCTTAATCACACTCAATTAAAATCCTGTCATTATTCTACACACTTTCAATTCACCGTTGCACATGCACCATGATTCTCCGTCTTCACTAGTCGTCTCCTGGCAACGGGTCTCAACACACAAACTAGCACTTCAAATCACTATGAAGTCTTCTTGTCGTTTCGTCTTCAATCACTCTGTCCTCCACTGTCCTAATCTGTACTTAACTCTCCTGGACTGCCTTCAAAGTCAAAGTCAAAGTCACATTGCGACTGACGGTCAGTCAGTCAGTCAGTAAGTCTTGGTTCCGAGCCTCATGGGGCTCATTACCAGATATTTTACACTGTTTTACGATTACGGTCTTGCTTTTGTGGGGCACCCGCTCTCATGAGAGGACGGGTCTGTCTTTTGTATAAGATGCTTGTTCTTGCCAGCGCAGTCTTTTTATTGTCCGAGTCCCTTGGTGCTCGCGACCATATTTTACTGTCTCAGATTTGAGACTTCCCTTTTCATCGCCTCCTACGACTCGCAGGTTCACGGTGGAGGTATTCGACCCCGTCTCCACGCGGGTGCTGAAGTGAATTCTCGATTATTCTGGACCTTATAATTCTTCGGTATGGACCCCACAGAAAACACATGTAACATTCAAGACTGCTATATCACTGGTCGCTTATCAGCATTGGACGTGGCGCGGATGATATTGAAAACACAAGTCACGTGATAGCTACTCAGATGGTTCATTGGTGTGCTGAAAACTGCCTAGCAAAATACCTATAATATTCGTTCACTGAGACCCAGGTTCTATTGTTGCTCGTTGGAACGTGTTTACGGAGCCGTTGCCTGGGAATGCGTTTATCAAATCCGTTAGAATATTTTAGACGTGACTTTTATGGAAGTTGATGTCAGTCGGTATAGCGACTTGGCTACTGTATGGACGACCAAGGAATCTGAGTTGTTTTTACCTTTACCTTGGATATTTATGCAGGGTTTTCACTAGAGCCTTAGTGGACCTACAATGCTTCCGTGTTCACATCAAAATATTGGCATGCTCTTACATCGATTTAAACATAGAAGTTCGCTTAGAACAATAAGTCTTACTTCAGTGTGCGGTATCCTAAACTTGTACTCTCTACTGTCCTCTTAAAATGTGAACTGCACTGTGATAAATGAAGGCAACTTTTTAGCAGAGAGATATATAGCTTATTTCCTCATAAGAAAAATAACTGAAAGTAGAAGCTGTGATGTGCGTAATTGTTTTCCTTGCTTTTATGTAGGGGTTAATGCGGCTTGATGCAGATAGAGCTGTGATATTAAGAAAAAGCGACAGCTACACAGCATGTCGAGTTTGTGCTTGTAGGTAGTGGGACGGACATATTTCATCTTTCTTTTTTCTTCTTCACCGCAGTTCTCGTTATTTTCCCTTTCGTTTTTTCGGGATAGTTAGAATTAATGGTTTTTATTATTTCAGGGAAATTAATATCTGCTATGCGGTATTCTGCGTTAATTAATAATCTCGAGCGGCTCGTCCCTTCTTGCACGAGAAGGTGGGCCCATTTAATATTTAACGCCCCGCTGTATAAAAAGTAATTCAATAAATTTATTATTTGTAGAAAGCCGTCTTCAGTGATGTGGCGCCATGTAGATATTGTATTAACCGATGTTTCGGAGGAACGTATCTCCTCCATCTTCAGGGTAGAAGAAAAAAGAAAAATCCGCTAGCGAGAAACCAGTGTGAGCACGGCGCCACATCCCTAAAGACGGCTTTCTTCATAGTCACCGCCTTGAAAACCTGAAATCATACAATTTATTATTTGTTTACGTACAGTGTAACGTGAAAGTAATTTGATGGATTTTTAATTGTTCTTGTAAGACAGAAATTAATTTTCTTTCGTCCTTTTTTTATTTTTTCTGTCTTCTTTCTTTTTTCCGAACCGCACAGAGTTGTTCAGGCTGCAAGAAGTTTATTGAGGTGATTGCCTTATGGGACCGTACTTAGTGCATTCCTCCTTCCTTTTGCTTATGACGCTTGATAAATACCGGAGTTTCCATCGCAAGTTTGTTCAATTGCCATTTGAGACAGGAGGACTCGGCTCCTTTCAGAATTCCGTACGTAATCCTGTCTCCTCAGCTTATCTGAACCGTTATTTTCACCCCTTTACATGCAACTAATGTTTCGGCTACACAGCAAGAAAGACACGCGTGTTTGTGTTTGTGTTTATTCGAGTCACAACCTTACAATAAGAATATGTTTGAAAATTTATATAAACCTCGTGCTGGTACGAAATAAGTGCCGTTTGCGAAAAAGAATATCTCCTCCAAGTGTCGAACCAAGTGTCGAACCAAGTGTCGAACAAACAAACAAATTTCTTGTCCACAAGAGAACTATACTGACTGACCGACCGCCGCTTGTTAGTGCCAACTTTAGCAGATAGAGGGTGTCGTGCTGTCAGCGCAACGGATCCCACGGTCGTTAATTTCGGTTTTCTAGACCGGAGCCGCTAAATCCTTGAAACAGCTTCTTAACTATGCTCACGAGGCTGAGTGGACCCCGTTCGAGACCCTCAACTCCTCAGAAAATCTGGTAGCGCCCGGAATCGAATCCAGAACCTCTGGATATGTAGCCGGGAACTCTGACCACTAGACCACAGAGGCTGTCTTACTAAATTGCAAAACAATTTCTAAATGACTCAGTATCATAAAAATCTTTGCCGCTGCCATTGTGAAGGAACCTGAAAGGAAGATGAGAAGGATGCAGTCGGTTCCACCAGGCAAATGATAGACAGTGCACACTGAGGCTAAAGGTATACACGCTGGATCACCACATAGCGTCAGTCTGTCCCTTTGCCTTTAGGATCGACCCGTGAGCTGTGGAGGACACAGATGAGCCTAGAAACGAAGTTAGACTGCATTTGTACCAAGTAAACTAAGATGTTCAAGACCTCCTCGGTGATCTAGTGGTCAGTGTTCCTGGCTACAAGTTCAGAGGTCCCGGGTTCGATTCCCGGCGCTGCCAGATTTTCTGAGAAGTAGTGGGTGTGGAATGGGGTCCACTCTACCTCGTGAGGATAATTGAAAGCTATTTCGAAGAAACAGCGGCTCCGGTCTAGAAAATCGCGATTAACGGCCGTGGAGATCCGTCGCGTTGACCAAGCGGCACCCACTATCCGCTAAAGTTGGCACTAACTTCGCCGACAAGCGGCGGTCGCTTGGTCGGTATAGTTCGCTTGTGGACTACAGGCCAAGGAGTTTGAAGTAAAGTGTTCAGTCATAGGTGGTTGGGGTGGGGGCACAGTCCCATTGTTTTAACTGCCCTTATCAACATAAAACGAACTTATGTTTGCCATGATAGTTGCTGTGAAATAAAAATGTAAAGTCTTAAGATATAAATATTAAAATGAGTACTTTGCTCCCTCTCCGTAAATATAGGTATTCTTGGGGGTGATATTTCTTTGGAGCCTTCCGCAGATATTCAGATGGTTAGTTAGTTAGTTATTTGAGAGGGTGGGTTTCCCCATGCACTTAGACCAGTATTGGTCCATTGTGCTTCCCTCTATGATATTCTACCAGTCTCTATTCCCTACCGATATTTGTGCGTACCATCAGTCCCGACCGAGCCAGCGAGTTCGGCCTCTACTGGCTTGGCGGTATCTATAATGCTTCCCCCATCTATCAGAGGCATTAGAGACTACTGTTGGGCGGGAAACGTCCTTGAATTTGGCTCAGTGACCGCCTTTGGAGATATGAGGTTCTTTTACATGCCGTAAAGCTACGACACGGG
The DNA here is from genome assembly GCF_002891405.2 of Cryptotermes secundus. Classification (NCBI taxonomy): domain Eukaryota; kingdom Metazoa; phylum Arthropoda; class Insecta; order Blattodea; family Kalotermitidae; genus Cryptotermes; species Cryptotermes secundus. The sequence continues at coordinate 673,094 of NW_019739216.1, read as the reverse complement.
ACCCACGGCTTAAAGTCCCTCCCGGAGGACTTGTCCCCTGAATATTTCCGCCCTTAAAAATTCCACGACCTACGCCGGGTTTGAACTCGAGTACCACGAGTCATGAGGTGGGAACGTTACCTCTAGACTACGGAGGCCGCTTATTCAGACGGTTACGAGCCGCCACTGTAAAATTTTAATAACAGTAATAACGGAGGATAATTAATTGACTCCAATTGAATAAATTTCTCTACTATATTCATGCTCCCCAACAAGAAGGCTGCCGTTTCCATTTATGTGTGATTAGGAAAAATTTCCCTTCTTCTTTTTTATTATCTTCACAATTAACACCGCCATCTTAATCTCCGTTCTTTTGTTTTAATTTGTACCTATTCTCTTATTTACTTGCAATATGTGTCTTACCTTTTCTGCACTTTGTGTATCGCTGAGTAGGTTGATCCGGGTTTCACGTCATTTCTTGTGTTCGGTAGGCAGTCGGTTCGAATCCTGATCGTGTTACAACCCATCCTATTCTTTGGTCTTTCTCATTCCTCTGCAGGCTTTCGATTTATTCGTTCTCCATTTATGGTACATAATATTTTCAGTTCACCACTTCGGTTGAAAAATAATCTAAAAACGAGTCATTTTTCAAATACACGTATTTCCTGTGATAAAGAATACTAAATTCAGGGATATAACGCCATGTAGGGCGTTGAAAATTAACTGATATTTCGAAGGAATATATCGCACGGTCTTATGGTCGAATAATAAGTAGAACAAAAAAAAAACAGCCTGAAAGAAGACATGCAAAGCTGTACCACGGAATGCCACCATCTTTTCGCTGATATCTTGCTCAATTTATTCTTGGACACTCAAGATGAACGCGACATGTTCCTCCGAAACGTCGGTTTACTTTCAACGGACTACACAGAATTATATCCCAAAAGATAATACTGTTCATAAGCACCACCGGAAGAACTTCCAGTCCTATATTTCCGGTGTTCTTCATTGCAGTCGGATTTGTGAGTCGGGGTATTAGGCCAGTGGAGCTCTGTGTTGTCTGTTCTTGCAGACATTGCAAAATATCGTCGAAAATTACACAGATTGCATTGAATGTAAAGTACAAATAACCTGCTATGTCTGCAGTAATTCTGTGGACAGCTACAGCGAAGCAAATAAAGCGACGTTCTGAGTGCTAGACAGTCAGGCTCAATTGCACACAAAACAAGGTTCTCTTCTGCTTCCATATTCTACATGGGACCCTTATAACGTGTCGGCGTTGTTCATCCATCGTGGTTAAAGCAGTTGGAGCGTGAGACTGATCACATCTGTCTGCATGTCTGTAAGTTACTAACTTGCCTACAGATTTGTGTCATCTTGTTACGGTATGTAAGAAAGGACGCCGGTATAGCCTTTAAGGTAACGCCATGCTTCATGCGTCGGTCCCGTATTTGTGATAATAAAGCTCCGCCACCGTCTGTGCACAGCTGGAGGCGTCTAGAAGAGACGTATGGCGTCATAATTCTTCCACGAAATTCTTGTTACTTTTAAAACTTACAGGGTTCAAAAGCGTAATGGAAAAGGGAGGATTAAATAACGTATTTCCATATTAACAACAGGTCTGAACCAACGCGACTGGTACCGCTATCCAGCATTCTGTTTTTCAAATATATTTTGTTATTGCACCAGAAATAGCTTTCAAACAAGCTGAGTTCCCAGTATATTCATATGCTGAATACTGAGTAAGAGAGAACGTTTTGAGTCCTTTTATCATAACACGAAATTGCTGGAATGCCAGTTGGAAACCATCTGTTGACGCAAGAATAAAATATTTACGCATGCGGTAATGCCGAAGGCCTGCATTCTGTGCTAAATGTGAGAGTTTCGTCCTATTTGGCCACAATCACAGGGCAGTGAGTGAGACCACTCACAGGAATTTCAAACGATTACTGTGCCGATTAGGTACATGCAGTGAACTATTTGGGAAGTCTGGACAACCAGTCTTGACTTATCTAGTTCGTACAATTTTTATGCTTCTGGACATTATCTACCGTCATGTTTCTATTTAAAACGCAACAACAATTCGGAGATTGGATTCTGTCTCCGTCTTCAGGCGTCTCATACGCAGTTGGGCCCAATCGATAGAGTTATTCCCCATTTCTGAAGGTCCGGAGATAGGGACTAGCTCTATAGATAGAAAGGGTAGACAGATACTGTACAGAAACACAGTAACTCTATGGTTGTACCACTGTCAGAACTTTTAGCTCCTATGTCATGCTGTTAGTGCAGTTCGCAGAACGTATTCAGACAGTAGTAACAGATGAGAAGTGAAATAGGACATACTAAAAGTATTATAATTTAAATTGGGACTCACGCTTGTTCCCCCCTGCAATGCTTATTTTCGGTTCACGAGAGCACTGTTTACTATTACGCAGCAAAGGTCGAAAATTCCGAAAATGACAATTATATTTATTGCATCGTAATATTTTTGAAAATTGGTTATACATGTATGAGATATTTCTTTTTGGAATTCTCAGCATTATTTAATGCATAAGTGCAGCCCTTATTTCATAACTTTCATGAACAGACTCCCGACGAAACATATTATTTCCGTAAGTTTTCGCTAGTCAGCATCTGTCCCCTAGGTCGTGGCACTTGGCCTTAAGAAACATGAATGTCGTGGACCGAATACAACTCACTAAGCCACAGTTTATGTAGGTAGTTATTTAACTAATCTGGTAAATTGTAAAAGGTAAAACTATCCCTGTAACAAGCCGTGAAGACCCATAGGATTGTGAGACGTCGAGGTTCCCACATTATCTAGACAATCGGCTCACAGATGGCGGTGAGGATTTGAGCTTCACGCGTCGGCCGTCCTTTTCCATCCAGGAAGTTTCCTGGTATACATTTCTGTTAGAGGCTGAATCGACCCCAGGACTATAGTGTTGCTGGAAGGATTAGGTAAATTGAAAAAATCGAATAACCTCATCGTGAATCGACCCGCGAACCACCGGCTTGTAGCATAGTGCCTCGGCCGAGCGCCCCTTACTAATTTGGTAGCGTCAGAGTACCTGGAACTTTGAGGCATAGCAGAAGTACAATGTTCGAAATCTCGCTGATTTTATAAATTGTGCCTTGGTATATTCATCGACGCTAAATATCCTACTTAGCCAAATACAAACAAAAAAAAACTCCGTGGCCTGTAGTCCGCAACCGAACTATACCGACCGAGCGACCTCCGCTTGTCAGCGAAGTTAGTGCCAACTTTAACGGATAGAGGGTGTCACGTGGTCAGCGCAACGAATCCCCACGACCTTTAACCTCGGTAGAGGACAGAATTAAAGATAATTGAAATGACGGGGAAGGTAGCGTCTGCCCTATTTGAGTTATCATTGCCTCTAAAGGCTGAATAGAGCAGAGAGTTTTACTGAAGATAGCCCGTTTATGCTTCAGAGATCTTCTGAATATGAAACAAGGGAGCTTACCACAGCGCAGATTTCTCTCAAATAATTCATTAGCCTAGTCTCATACTGTTTTCTGTATTATGGCCGACATGGTTAGTATTTTAACAACCAGAATAGGACAAGTGCCTAGTTTTGATAAATATTCAAATGCCATTCGATTCGCAGAATTTTCCTTGCTGTTGGAACGCAATTTAACATGTCTGTGCCGTTCCCGTGGAGGTAGGAATGTTCACTCCGTTGTAATGATGTCCGAGAATTGTACTGAAATATATTCCTCTCCGCCAACTTCAGCAAATATGCAAACTTAATTCTTAACACGTTCTGCCCATCTCATATACATCGCGCCGATGTACTACAGACAATTGTCATGAGCGGTGTGAAGATGCAGAATTCAGTTCGTTTTTCGTCAGTACTAGTGACTGTGAACTGCAAAAGTCCTTCACTGTTAACGAGTATTTACTCTGTCAAATCAAGACAATTCAGATGGTTTAAACAGAATGTAAGAATGTGAGCTTGATTCACGTGACTCTGAATAGGGACCAATGTAATAATCTTGCGAACAAGACAATAAATCTGTTGTTTCCGTACAACTTCAGAAATTCTAGGCAGCTGAGCGACTACAATCATCGGTACGAGGACTCTGCTCTAGAGAGCTAGTTAGCATTTTAAATTGAAGCGTTCCTATACGTACCACCTGCTTTAACATACTAAAATTTTGCAGTCTGCCCACAGAATGTATTTGTATGGTTCTCAGAGTAAACAGCGATTTGATTTTTTTTTTCACTGATCAACATTAACAGGCCGGTCTTATAGCGGAGATGTAACTTGATCAGTGTGAGGTACGGACCAAATATTTACGTATAATTCAGGAGAGAGCCAATGTTTAGAGAATCAATAATATAACGACAGTAGGTTTATTTAACTTATTGTCATGCAATAACGTTTCAGGTCGGTTACGGTAGCCGAGCGGTCTAAGGCATGAACTGTCTTCGTCAGTTCGGAAGCCAGGATCGTGGATTCGAATCCCACACAAGGCATGGATGTTTGATGTGTGTATGCGCTTGTTGTGTGCTTAGGTAGAGACCTTGCGACGAGCTGACCACCCGTTCAAGGAGACCTGCCGTCCGTAAAATAATCATGAAGCTGAGATTTCAGCCCTATGCTCCAAAGCGAGGCCACGAGGAGAGAAAAAAGAACGTTTCGGCAAATCGCGTTAATTTAGCGGAAATCAAGGGGAGAATTACAGAAATTTAGATGTTTCAAATCTCTTCTCATAAATTTTTCTAGCATGGAGACTGTGGCTATGAAGAGATAATAAGGGAATGCCACTTAATGTGTTGAAGATCTGCCTGAAAATTTTCAACGACGTTATTCCTTTGTCGGGAAGTGATATCCTGCTTAGAACCTGTGTCGACTTTACCCACCAAAATTTCAGTTTCCTAGAAATGTAGACATTCCCGAGTCTGAACATGACTCTGAATGTTGTTGAGTTGAATGAAGTTACATTACCTCGCCTCTTCCAGTAATTCTGGTTTCCGTGGAGGACGAGCACGGTACTTCAACACAGTTCTACATTGAAAATAAGTAGTATGTTGAAAATAAAGAAAGCCGTCTTCTGGTATATGGCGCTGTGTAGATATTGTGTTAACCGACGTTTCGGAGGAACGTATCACCTCCATCTTCGGGGTATAAAAATCTGCGAACGAGGAACCAGCGTGAGATGCAACCACCTGCTCAAGCTGGTTCCTCGTTCCCAGACTTTTATACCTTGAAGATGGAGGTGATATGGCATTCTTCATAGTCACCGCTGTGAAAACCTCAAATCTTACAATATGTTGGAAATTTTAAAAAGTGTTTCAACATAATTTTCCTACAGAAAAATAAGTAAATAATATCTCCAATTTATAAGAAGATTTTCAGCACTGCATTATACCAACAGCATACTGAATTCCCTCAGAAATATTTATGATTATTGATTAAATTAAAATTTCTGAGTGTCGCATAGCTTTTCTTTTCGGCTGGATTATGATGTGTGGATAGAAGTATCGGTCACTTGGGGGACCCTGGCTTCTCAGGTGTGGTGTTGCTCTTGCTATAAGGTGCTACTGGGACACCAGTAGGTTGCCAGCATTTGTGATCTGTTGGTCTGGTGCAAGAGTGGGTCATGTGAATGTCGTAATTTCCTGCTGTTGTGATGGGGTTGTCCTGTTGCCTGATGCGTTCGTGTAGATTTTCGGATGCTCTTTAATCCCTTCATTTAAAGTCCTGACATCTAGTTCTATGCGGAATTGTGTGTTTTATGTATATCTGTCTCAGTCACTCATATTTCGGATAATTTTGTTTCTGAATGGCTCGCAATTTCTTCATATGGATCGTGAGCGCATAGGCCCACACGGAAGCTCCATAGAGTAGAACTGAATTGTTTAGTGCTTTGTATAAATGAGTTTTAATTTCCTGTTAAATGTTCGACATCTGAAGATGGAGTGGAGTACTACAAAGTGTTACAGTGCTTTATTCTCCGTAGCTTTACGTGTGCTTTCAATGTGAAACTTCTTTCGGTGTGTATGGCCAAATATTTTGCTTCTGCCGGCGATGGAATTCTTGTTCGAATAGTTCTAGCCTGATTCTGGGCACCTGCTTCCTTTTTATGAACATTGTTGCAGTATTTTTATCTGTCTTAATTTTATTTTCCATTTGTATGGCCATGATTCAAGACCAGGTATATACCTCTGCAGGTTGCTGACTGCGTAACTGATATTTTCATTTGATGTGATTGCTGCATTGTCGTCTGCGAATTATGATATTCATATTGCTAGCCTCCTAGGAATATCCGCTATATATATCATATTTTACACTAATGGGGCCAGGACTACGCGACGGGATATATTGGCTCCTATTCGGAAAATTTTCCTCCTATTGTGACTGTAAGATAGGACGCTAGAAGGAGAAGATTGGAGTCCGGAATGCCAGCTATCTCGAATTACTGGGGTGTGACGATGAGCCTGACGCTTGGTGAATCGTTTCGTTGTTTACCACATAATATTTATTCTACTTTCATTTTAAGTATCATTCTGAAATCTTTGAATTCTACTGCGTTTATATATTTTTTAAGAAGTTGTATTACCTGCGATCAGCTGCCCTATTAAAATTGTGCATGCTTTTCCTTGCTTTTCTTTTTCTTCGCAATGGTTCCTTGAGATCTGGAATGATTGAGACTCCAGGCGGGTATGTGTTATAGAGTTTTAAGCTTTTTAGCTGAGTTTATCGTTAAAGTAAATGTCTTTATTGCAGCGTCTATGTCTTCAACTAACGCGATATTCTGTTTCGGGATCGCCTGTTTCGGCTATTGTCTGGAGAAGGCTCCGTTGACTGTAAACGGGTGCATTCTTTGTAGTGCACTTTCATGTGGTTCCACTCCACACGACGAATATGACTGGCTTGTGATCGGAGATTAATGCTTCTACGGGCTCAATGTATGTGGGTACTTCTGAGGTTCTTACGACGGCTGCTGATAATCTCAGTTTGCTGGGAAATGTGTAGGAGTATGCGAACCTATGATTTCCTAGTTGTGTTGGTGCGCGTGATTGCAGATTATTCGGCCCCTGACGTTTATCAGACGAGAGTACCACATCCTATGCTTTTTTTTAGATCCCCATTTATTTGCAATCTGTATGAATACATTTAGCAAATTGTTGTGAGTTGTGTGAAATGACGTGTGGAGGGGAGATAATTAGTTCCCCTCCGTATATGAATAGGTTGGGGCCTGGTGGGAGAAGGGGAGAAACTTAAGCTAAACTTAAAACTGAACTACTAAATAAGATTTAAGCTAAACTTAAAACTAAACTACTAACTAAGATTATATTTTGAATCTGGTGATCAGCTCGATTGGCTGGTGTCGTTTGAGGCGCCTTAGGTCTGGTGGTTGAAGTAGTTGAGCTGCAAGTTCGTTGGGGTGTGTATGTAGTCGAGCTCTATATTGGGAGTTCCATTGACTGATCTCTTCCTTGATTGTGTTGATTTGAAGATCACGCCTGATGATCGTATTTGGGACGTACCATGGCGCGTTGGTTATTAGGCGCAGTACTTTTGATTGGAAGCGTTCCAGTATTTCTATGTTGGAGTTGGATGCTGTCCCCCAGAGTTGTAATCCGTAGGTCCAGATGGGCTTGAGGATGACCTTGTATGCCAGAAGTTTGTTGTGTATTGAGAGACTGGACTTTCGGCCTATAAGCCAGTACATTTTGGAAAGTGTGAGACCAAGTTGTTTTCTTTTGGTAAAGATATGCTTGTGCCAAGTGAGGCGTCTGTCCAGATGTAGACCGAGGTACTTGTCATCATCTGATTGTGGGAGATCCTCATTGTTGATATTAACCTCGGGACAAGTTTGACTTCGGGTGGTGAATGTGACGTGTGTTGACTTCATGCTGTTGACTTTTAGGCGCCATTTGGTTAGCCACTCATGGATTGCTTGTAGGTTGTTTTGCAGTTTTTGTGAGGCTACAGTTGGATTGGGGTCTGACGCTAGGATCGCAGTGTCATCTGCGAAGATGGCAGTGATGGAGTCATGGGATGTTGGTAGGTCGGCGGTGAAAAGGAGGTAGAGCAGTGGGCCAAGTACACTCCCTTGGAGCACTCCTGCATTGATGAAGTGGAGGTTAGTATAAGATTCTTCTATTTTGACTTGGAAGAATGTGTTATGTAAATAGGATTTGAGGATGAGCTAGTAGTTGAGAGGAAGGGACTGTCGGAGCTTATAAAGAAGTCCTGGGTGCCATACTTTATCAAAGGCTTGCGAGATGTCGAGAAAAGCCGCAGAGCAGTATTCCTTGGCTTCCAGTGCTTCGTTGATTTTGTGAACTAATCGGTGTGTTTGGTGAATCGTGGAGTGCCGTTGGCGGAATCCAAACTGGTGGTTAGGTAGCAAGCTGTTTGTTTCGACTATTGGAAGGAGGCGACTTAGGAGAAGTTTCTCATAGACTTTGGATAGGATGGGTAATAGGCTAATTGGTCGATAGGAGGTGAGTTCGTTAGGGGGTTTCCCCGGTTTTAGGAGAAGGATGATCTTTGCTACTTTCCACTGAGCGGGGAAGTAGCCAGTGAGGAGAGAGGCGTTAAAGATTTGGGTGAGATACTGTATTCCAACAGGAGGTAGTTCTTTTAGCATTTTCCCCGTGATAAGGTCGTATCCTGGGGAGGTAGAGGACTTGAGGCCTTTGATGATGGAGTTGACTTCTGATTTGCGAAAGCGGATGGGGGGGAGTTCGAGTTGATGCGGCTCTTCTAGGTGGTGGGTGAGTGCTTCTTCGTCTTCTGGTGGGTTTGTAGTTGGATGTGGCTGGAATACGGCCGTTAGATGGTTTGCGAAGGCCTCCGCTTTTTCCTTGCTGGTCTTGGCCCATGATCCTGATGGAATCCGAAGTGGATAGGAGGAAATTGGGATTTGTTTAGCTTTCCTGGCCGCTTTCCACAGAGAGTAATTGGTTGATGCCGATGGGGAGAGGTTGAGCAGAAAGTCTTGAAAATTTAAGTTGGTGTAGTCTGTGAGGAGTTGCTTGAGTTCCCGTGTGGCGGCGTTGAATAGACGTTTGCTCTCCGGTGTCCGTAGGCGGTGCCAGTTCCTCCGGAGTCTCCTTTTGTTTTGTAGCTTTTGGGTGATCAGTATTGGGCAAGTCTTGATTTGGTGAGGGGTGGGGTTCTCTGGTGTTGAGCTCCAGCCTGCCCATTGAATAGAGTCATTGAAGATCTTGATGGCCGATTCTATATCAGAGTCGGTTTTGAGTGGGACCTTTAGTGGAAGCTTGTTGTTGAGGAGGTGACGAAATGCGTCCCAATCTGTCTTGCTGTTGCAGATTCTGGGAGGTGGTACTCGTGGTATGGCTTGGGTAGCAAGAGCGATGAGTACCGGGGAATGATCGGAGGAGAGTTCAAGACAGGATTTTGCGACAGCAAAGTTGGTTGGGATGCCCTTAGTGACACAGAAGTCGATGAGGTCTGGTAGTTTTTTCCTGTCAGTGGGCCAATGGGTGGGTTCTCCGGAGGATAGGTGGTGGAGATGTTTGTCTTCCATTGTTTTGAGGAGGACACGTCCTCTGGGTGATATTATCCGGGAGCCCCAGTTGGTGTGTTTGGCGTTATAGTCGCCTCCAGCTATGAATCTGTGTCCAATGGATTGGAAAAAGTCTTCTAATTGCTTTTGGTGGATAGTTTGATTTGGGGGAAGGTATATTGCCGCGAGTGTCAGGGGACCGGTTGTGTCTTTTAGGGTCACACTGGTGGATTGGAGGAAGGTTTGGTTGTAAGGATTTAGTAGATGGTGCTGAATGGAGTTTTTTATAATTATGGCTGTCCCACCCCGAGCTGTTCCATTTGGATGGTTGGAGTGGTGAACTGTGTATTGGGGGATGCGGAAGTGGCTTTTTTCGGTGAAATGAGTTTCGGAGATGAGCATGACGTCAATATCATGGGTGTGGAGAAAAATTTTGAGCTCATCTCTGTGTTGGGAGAGGCCATTGGCGTTCCATATGGCAAGCTGCAAGAATTTGGTCATTAATGGAGCTTGGTTAGAACCGTTGTGAGAAGGGATAATAGGGATCCCAATTGGTCGAAGAGGGCCTTCATCATAGTTTTGAGTTCAGAGATTTCCCCATTTTGTTGCTGTTGGGGGGATTGGTGAGGGAAAGAATGGGGTGGTGAGTGAATGGAGTTGGGATGTTCGCTTGTGTGGGGAGAGTAAGAGGAATTCCCTTTGGTGATCTGCGCATAGGTTAGGTTTGTTTGGGTGGTTAAGGTTTGCTTGAGGTTGGTTGGGGGAGTATAGATTTTGGGATGGAGTGGTGGGAATGTCTTCTGCTGGAGGTCCTTGTAAACCATACAGCCCTTATAATTGGCGGGGTGATTCCCTCCGCAAAGGACACAGCGGACATCACTGGATTTTTCCTTTCGGAGACATTGAGTGGTGGAGTGAGAGCCGGCGCATTTAACACACCTTGGTTTGAGATGACAGTAATTTTTAGTGTGGCCGTACCTTTGGCAGTTGGCGCATTGGGGTATGGTTCTTGTTTGTTTGGGGCGTTCGAACTTAACCTTGCATTGTTGTAGGTATTCCACATTAAAATTTCTTTGTTGTTTGGAGCTGGTTTTAGATCTACAAAGAAGATAGGGAGGGGGATCTTGGTTAGGTGATGTTTGATGTTGTGGATGTGGGTAACGGAGTGCCCTAGTTTTTCTATTTCAGATTGTATATCGGTTGGGTTAATGGAGTAGTGCAAGTTTTTTAGCACTACTCTGTAGTTTCGTTCGTATTTTGGCTTGAAGGTGTGGAATGTGGTGTTTTTCTCTGAGAGGGCTTTGGTGATTGCTCTGTAGGCATCTGGAGTTTTGGGCTGAATACGGACTTAGTTCTCCGGGAGGGCTTTGATCACGTATTGCTGATTTGCGATCTGGTCTAACAGTTGGAGAAGAAGGGGGAAGGTGGTAACATCATTCAAAAAGATTGGGGAAGGTTTAGGAATGGTTATGATTTCAGGTTTGTCCTCGTTAACAATGATTTCATCACCTGATGGAGTAGCGTATCTGTTCTGGGTTGAGGTTGGATGCAGCCAATGGGAGTCGTCTTTGATGTATTTAGTGCTCCTTGGTGGGTTATCCTGTGAGGGTCGGCTTCTCTTGTTGACGACTTGGGTCCAGGGTGTGCTGTGCCTGGGTGGGTTGAGAGGTCCATCTTCGTGTTGTGTGACGTCTTCCCGTCACTGGAGATGTTTACGTTTGTTTCCCTGTTTCACTGTTCTTTTTATGAATTAATTAAGGTTTGCTGGGTCACTGTTCCACTGTTGTTGTTTTGGCGATTTACTAGAGAGAATTCACTTGGGAGCTCTAATGCACCGCAGTATTGGTCTGTTTTAAACCTGAGAGTATGACCAAAACGGAAGTACTGCTTGGTGTTATAGTCGTCAGCAAACATACAAAGTGTTCGTTGTACTGAGTCAGTGTCGTGAGAGCGTGGGCGAGAAGTGGGAGGCAGGGTACGCCCACTGTCAGAGTCTCTGTTCTGGTTGGGATAATTTTTGCTGTGACTTCAAATGCTGTAAACTGTGAGAGGTTTCCTTTGTTGTAATTAACTGACGAGGTGACTACTATGGCTGTTCCTGCATGCGGTAGTCTATGGTCTTCTGTTCAATGTATTGTATAGGTTGTGCTCCATTTCTTGGTGGGTTTCGTTTATGAGTGCTTTAACAATCCTATGTTCTGCAAGGAATTCAGGCAACAGATGTTGGTTGTTGACCACTCCATTTTCATTCCAGAACGTAATACATATCAATCTGTAGAATGTGGTATGGCCGATCGCAGTCTAAGGTAGGAAATGTCTTTCTCCCTCGGACACTGGGATCGCGGATTCGAATCCCACTTAAGACATGGATGTTTGTGTTTATTCTGTTTGTATTAGGTAGGGGCCTTGCGACGGCCCGACCCCCCCCTTCCAAAAATTCCTGCCGACTGCCTGAGATTAAGGAAAAACGTTACTTACCTCGATAGCGTAAAGGTATGAGGAGCATATTAAGAAAGAAAGAATGTGGTATGTCGGGTAAAATTCTTGTTTGTTGGTTTATCCGTGCTGAGCATGCACTGAAGGTACGGCAAAACATATGTTTCCATCTTCTTGTGTGATTTTGTTTGAGATACAGAAGCCAAGGATTGAAATATTATGGTAATTTTGCCGACAATAGATTTGGCCTGTCGTAATGATCGGCCTGTATTTTTGAGGGTATGTAGAAGGAGTCTGATGTTGCAACCCTAGGAGATGGAGGTTATTTCTTTGACAAGCTCAGAAAGAAGATTTCCGTTGTTTTGTATGCTTTATTCTGTGGGCGGATGTTGGTGAGACTGGTCGGTTTTCCTAGTGTGGGAAGTAGTCGGATTTAGTTTTCTGGGGTTATGCCAGTCAGCACTTGAGGAAGGCTGTGGAAGGTTTGGAATTTGTTTCCTGTCAGGCAAGTGGCGTTATGTTTGTTTACGTTTCAATGCTTGTCAGAAGCTAGTTGTGATCCCTGTATATATTTTACTCATGCTTCACATCCTGTGAAGCTGATCGGATATTCTTCGTGACAGTTTGCACACACACACACACACAGGAGTGGTCTTGTTTTGTCTCTAGCATTCACTGGAGGAAAGGTTTCCGCCGCATTTCGCACATTCTGGAGTAAAACTGGAAAATTGAGCTTTCTGACCGAATTTTGATATCTGTAGCATTGGAACGGGCCACTCGGTCCAATATAGTCTTCTATGTGAATTTTGCAGTGGAAGAGTCCTATTAGATCACTTATGTGTGTTTTGTTCCACTGTGTGCATAACGACATAAAAAGGTAAGAACACAGAGTTGCTTTGTAGTATATTTGCATTGTATATTGCTCGTCTCCGCCGTCTTACATGAATTATAGGGTACTGTATGTGCTTTAGCTCGCTGAGTACTATTCCTGATGTTACTGAGGAGGACCTCGCGTGCCTTATTCTCTGCTGTTTGATAGGCAGAACATTCTGTTTTGTTGAATCTTAAGCAGCAGATTCTAACCTTGCAGTCTTGCTCTGATGAGAAGTGGAATCGAATTCCTTAATTCATATTAGTTTTTGATAGGTGTGTGGTCATTCTGGTGTTCTTTCCTCTCCTTTTTAAGTTCTCTCCGGTGATCCTCAGGGATCTGTCTTGGGACCTCTCCTCTTCAATGTGTTTATTAATGATATGTGCGATGCATTTGCCCACTCTAAGTGTCTGCTTTTTGCTGATGACGTCAAAATTTACCGAGCCATTAGTTCTCCTCAAGACTACTATCTACTTCAGCCTGACATAATCTCTATACAAGGCTGGTGAATTGCTAACTGTATGGAACTCGACAACAGTAAATCTTAAGTTATATCCTTCTCCAGGCAAACCAACGCACTGATCTACGATTGTAAACTTTGTCAATCGGCTATAGACCGGACCGATTCTATAAAAGACCTGGGAGTGTTTATTGCTGCTAAGCTATATTTCCATGACCAGGTCAATTACATTTTCTCTCACTGTGCTAAAGTGTTGGGTCTAGTTCGTAACATTACTTTCAATTTCTCATCTCTAGACTGTATGCTCCGATTGTACACTGCATTAGTTAGATCTAAGCTTGAATATGAGTCCGTAGTCTGGAATTCGATTACGTCAACTGATGCCAACAGCTGGAACGCATCCAGCAGAGGTTTGCGGCCCTCTGTTTTAATCGTTTCCATCCTCAAGTCCATTACAATTATTATCTAGCTCTGGAGGAGTTAAAATTGCATACTTTACGTACTAGGGGACATCGCCTCGGTGTTCTTTCTTACTCAAGTTTACACTGGTTTGAAATTCTGCCCTTCTGTTCTGGAAATTGTTGGTCTCTGAGTTCCTGTCCGGTATAGCAGAGACTTCGCATTGTTCAGTGTTTGCTCCTCATGTAAAAATTGTCCTTCTGGTAGATGTGCATCAGCTGATACTGTTGTCTGCAGGGATGTTGACGTATTCGGAGCCAGGAAAAATTCTCCCCAAACGATTTTTAAATATAGTATAATTGTTAGTATAATTATTATTTGCATGTACAATAAAACAATAAACTGAATTATTATTATTATTATCTTCTTAAAATCTATACATTTCATTTCTTAATTAAATATTTATGTTTCATTTCTCACTTCTTAATAACACTTAGATTTATGTTAACGAAATTATTATTAGTGCTATTATTGTCATTTGTTTGTTTGTTTACTTTTCTACATTATTGTGTAGCTTGCCTGTAATTTGTTTTTGACTTTATAATGTGTTTGTCTGTAACGTAATTACTTTCATCTGCACTGTGCTCTGTCTGTAATTGGCCTTGCGGCTGTTGACTCGGCACATAAGTAATAAAGAATTGAATTGAATTCCTTGTTTAAGATCTTTCACAATATTTAAGTAGTTAACTTTATGTATTGACAATTAAGGGAATTTCGTTTTTCCTTGCCGTGCAGTTGAGTTCTCTGATACTGTGGTAGTCTGTGGATCGTGTTCAATCTGAAGAATTGAGAATGCATTTTCAAATCTACGTATAATAAAATTTCAGTGTATTAGTTTTTATTTCAGATTTGACATGAGATTTAGCGTGTTTCTTTGTTTGTGAAAGTGAGTAATTTGATGTTGTAACATCATGTTTTGTGCCTGATGTTCACTTGTTTCTTGGGTAACCCCGGATGGTCAAATTATGTCCATGCCTTCCGCTTTCTCCTCCATTGCAGAAGTCCTGTAAATTTCCAGATATCTACTGCTAATGGCTTGGAGATTGTGAACTTTCAGGCTAGTTTGTTGTGTTCTCGTAGAGTTGAGAGGATCAACTTGATCCGAGGAACGGATTGCGGGTTCACATGGTTCGTTCCTGTGTATTTTACTAAACTATTGCGTGTATTTTCACTCTTCTTAATCTGATCGAATGCAGTGCGTTGTACTCACTGTCGATATTGACAAGCGCTAGTTTGACAGCAGGATGCCGAGTCGCATATCCACAAAATATGAAACACGTCTAGAAGAGAATCTAATACAGGTTCCGCAAATTTGAAACATGTAGCGAAAGCGAGTGAAAGGTTCATTCGCCGCCATTGACATTGTGCATACATATTAACCTAATTCCGGTGTTCACTGGCTTCCGTTCGCATAATGTTTGCCCACCTGGATCAGTCGCGAATGACTGATATGGAATTTTCCTGCAGACTAGAATTACGTGTATATGCAGGGCTAATTACCTCAAACTTCTGATCACGGTGGCCACACGGTCTAAGGCTCACTCGAAAACTGGGACAGTGGGTTCGAATCCCACTCAAGGCATGGATACCTATGTGCGTTAATTTATGTTTGTGTTGTTCTCTGTGTAGGTAGCGGCCTTTCGAACGGCTAATCCCACATCCAAGGAACCCTACCGACTGTGTATAGGATTAATAACCTGAAAAAGAGTACAAGATCAAAAAAAAAGACAGTGGAGACATGGATGTTTGGATGGGTGGATGGAATTATCCCAAACTGCAAAAGAAGACAGAGAAGTTCTTTATACTGATGTTCTTTAAGTTCAAGTCATTTCCAACAAGACAGGTTCTTCATACACTGACAACGACTGGATGTTTTTGTTCGAATATTAACAGTTTTATTGCATGGTACAGGGGCACATTTCCTAATGTTACAACAATTAGTGCCCACAGCATGTCGACTATTTATTGTCCATCGTAGAATGAAAATAATGTTATTTATTGATTTGTCTTTTAATAGCACTACAACCACAGTTGTCGAATTCAATTGCTTTAAATAAAAACATTAATGTTTGTAGTCTTCTTAAATAGCGGGTGCCATATATCGAAATATAAAGCTCGTACCGCAATAAACAAAATGGTGTACTCTGTTCAGACAAATGTACTGATTGACAAGAGAAATGGACTCCAGTAACAGTGAATGTGTGTTTATTTCTGACGCAGCAATTGTAGCTGTGCAGTCTGTTTACCATTTGGAGTAAGAATATATTTCTTACACGAGTTTGAAAATTTTTTCAGTTGCCTTTAATATCTATTTTTGTTTTTCAATTAAATGCCCACTATGGACAATGCCAATCACACATAAAGTTCTCGAGTGTATACTGTTGACAACAGAAGTTGTAGGCATGAGGTGCCAACGTTAGTTATGATTTGCATTTCATCATATCAGCCAACGTGAAAACGTTAGAATTATACTTCGTTTAAGGAAAGGTCTGTATGAGACACGGCTTACACATGTCAAAGCTGCCTATTCGTAAAAGTTTTATTACCTGCACTCAACAAATAATTTGTCAAAGATGCCTAACGAATTTAACCTAATCTCAATCTGTATTATCTACTAGTGGAAATTATACAGAGAAATAGACGAAGTGAGTGTGTCATTATGAATTATAGTCATTGACGTCAGCAAAGGGGAAAGAATGTCTGACCCCAACCCCCGGATTTAAAAAAAAAATAATAACAAAGGAAAGAAATATAAAATTATTAATAATAACATTTAAAATTTTCAGACATATTATTTTTCTATCATGACTACACTAGGGGCATCAGTAAGAATAAACTTAACTGGCTTGAAATTAAGTTGGTAAGAAAATTTCTGGCTGTCCTTCCCTGAGAAGCTCCCGGTGACGCTCTGGGAGCATTTATTTTGAAATGTGTAGCCGGATGACGTTTTCACAAGAATTATGTATCGCGGCGTTTTTCCTTCTATTTGCTCTTCTGTTTGGAGAAGTAAGATTTTCTGCTTCCGTGGGTTTTGCTTATGTAAAAGAGTGTATTATTGTAATTACGTCTTTTTACCATGTCATTATAATTACTAAGCATGATGAATAAATAATGTTGTGGGTAAATGTTAAACCTGAAATTTCTGTGTAAGTTTACTTTGTAGAAAACTAAACAACTAGCGTCCATGAAGAATGAAAGCGTAGGAAAATCCGTGTATTTTAAGCTTGTTCAACAGGGGACATTCGGAAGGCTGAATTCTGGTTAAACTGTACTGTCGTTGCTGGGGTGAGGTGATGTAAGCGGGCCCTTCTTCCGGATTAGAAGGAATGACGAAATCTGTCACCGCTTGTGGTACGTAGTGTAGTGAATATTGGTCCGTGAAGAAGAGGTTCTATAACATAAAACTGAGGAACTTCAAAGTAACTTTGAAAAATAAAGTACCCGTCGGCCAGATCACTAAGGAAATGTTACATGGATGTAATAAAGATTAATAAGAAAGTAATTGGGAGTAATATCTTGTATAATTATATACAAGTCTGTGAGTAATGTCATTTCAATAGTTTCTGGCGATTAGAATCGCATCAACTTTTTTTAAAGAAAGTTGTCTTCTGGGTTTAGGCACCGTGTATTCTTCGTTTTGGCCGACGTTTCGGAGGAACGTAGCGTCTCCATCTTCAGAGCCTGCCACCAAAGAAAATATCTAATTTTCTCCGGCCTGTCAAAGATCACCTGGGACTGAGGACACCGGGAATTTACAGAATTCCATGTGAGTGCGGCAAGGTCTACATCGGGCAGACGGGCCGTTCTGTGGACACGAGGTTGAAAGAACATCAACGGCATATACGATTAGAACATNCCCCCCTGCCTACTTCGTATATAAGCAGCACTTTCCACATCCTATACCACAGCTACTGCTCTCCGCAGCTATTCAACTGCTCTGAAGATGGAGGCGCTACGTTCCTCCGAAACGTCGGCCAAAACGAAGAATACACGGTGCCTAAACCCAGAAGACAACTTTCTTCATTGTCATCGCCGTGAAAACCTCAAAACTTACAACTTTTTTTTACTTTAAAATGCCAGGTGGCCGATTTCACACAGAGCTTTCCATATTTCCTTTTACTTAAGTGAATGATTTAATTTAAGTTTACATTTTAGTTCTATCAATCAAGTATTAACTTCAGTTTGCTAAGTTATGTGGGTGGACTGTCATGTCCCCTACTTGCTTGCATGCTAGAAACGAAAACACCAGACGGAAATACATTCGGACAGACAAAGAGACAGATAAGCAGCAAATCATCGCCCTGTCTCGCTATAAGACCCAGTATAATTTGTTCTTACTTTAGCTGCAAAAAATGTGTCTAATTAGAGGCAGACACTGAGAAGTAATTAAAACAAATATTTAGATGAGTTTCCTGGATTTCAATTATGTCGGCTATGATGAGTTTTAAATTAGCCTGAAACGAGTAGCAACCGCCCGATGCTGAAATGAACGGAACATGACGTAAGAAACAAGCGTTGAAGCATATGGTAAGAAGATGACATTTGTAATGTGCAAGAGATGAAAATCAAGAGAAGAATCACTTCTTGTTTCTTTGTTTGTTTCTTCCATTTTTTTTTTATTTACTGGAAATAAATACAGCATATGAAGCTAAGCACATTTCCGAAAATGGATTATCTGTTCTAGTTTTACTGAAGTCTTTTGTTTACATGTTTTTATTGCATATGTACGTAGATTTATTTCTCCGTAGCAATTAAAAAGAACGTACCTGACGTTAAACACAGTCACAAATTATTTTTCCTTGTATTCCGTCATATATATTCCATACCGAAAATATAATGTTCGAAGAATGAATTGTTGACTTCTGCTCATCAATATTCAACTTCCCTTTCGAATATGAATATTTGAGGCGCTTTTATGAAGGGAAGTGCTAACAAAGATCAATAACAGAGTAACAAAATTCATGCTTACCCACTTTCGTAGGAAATATGCGTCTGTAATATAGAGCATTGCCGGCCACGGTAGCCGAGCGGTCTAATGCATCTACGGTCTTCGCTCGCTCGGAAGCCGGGATCATGGGTTCAAATGCCACACAAGGCATGGATGTTTGGTGTGTGTATGCGTTTATTCATTGCTTGTGTTGTCCTGCGTTTAGGTATAGGCCTTGCGACGAGCTGATCACCCGTCCAAGGAGTCTTACCGTCTGTAAACGTGTTCAATAAAAATGAGAAATCAGTCATATCCTCCGAAAGTCGGAGCGAAGAGGAAGAAAAGAGGATAAATCATTGAGCATCTATTTTTCTCGCTATTTAGCTCTAAGAAGGACAGTTAAACAGAGAATAAGTACTGTCACTTGTTGGGCATGTAACGCGACAAATAACTTCACGCCGTCTTGGATGTGGCGAATTTATTGAACACTCGCTCTAACATTTACACAGTTCACAATTACACAATTACTGCCATCAGCAGTAACACAATTAATTCTGCCGTAGTCACATACATTCACTCAATACAACTTAACAAAAACTCGTAACTGCTAGACTCCGAATACTGCATACTGGATGCTAGTAACTCTCTCTCTCTCTAGTAACTCAATACACAATCCTCCTGAATAGTGTTCGCCGCTCCTTATTTAGGCTCGGCACGGACTACATAGAGAATACATTGCTGCTCGGCAACATATATCGTGTATTGTTGTCAGGTGTTTCTACCTACGCATTGCCTAGCAATAGTCGCTACACGGACTCGCCTGTTGCGCGACGTCACAGCTTAGTGGAGGGGGGGTGTTTACCGAGCGTTGCGTAATGATAGGATGAGTGGGGGTACGTGATGTCACTTATGGAAACGCAAGTTCACGAGATCCCTACCTACTGTTGCGCCATCCACGTTACAATATTTATTAGCGCCATCTGTTGGTTAGATGACCAATGAACATATACTTCCCTTCTCATGGAGCCGAGCCCTTCTGGAGGAGCCACCAATTCTGCAGCTACTCAAGAATTTCCCAGCATTTTATGGAACCCGAAGGTTTATTACCGTGTTTACAAGAGTCCTCCACTGGTCCCTATCCCGAACCAGATCAATCGAATCAATACCATCCAATCGTATCTCTCTAAGATCCATTTTAATGTTGTCCACCCATGTATGTCTTGGTCTTCCCAGTAGTCTCTTTCTTTCTGGCTTTCTCACCAATATTCTATACGCATTCCTCGTCTTTACCATTCGTACTATATGCCCTGCCCACCTCATCCTCCTTCATTTTATCATTCTAATTATTCTAAATGAACATATAGTTAACTGACTAAAAAAATAGGACCATTGCACTCTTAAGACCCGTTTAGATTTTATGAAGAGAAATATACTGTTAATTTTTTTTCTTAGTAGGGGGTGGAGTCCAACTGGGTCCACTCGCACGCGGGGGCCACTGATTGGCCTATTGTAGCCTGTCCCGGGTGATTATGATGATGGAGAATTTGGTGGAATGAAGATTGGACGGGGAAACCGAAGTACTCGGAGAAAACCCGCCCCAGCGCCACTTTATCCACCACAAATCCCACTTGACTGAACCCGGGCCGCCGAGGTGGGAAGCCAGCGACTAACCGCTTGAGCTATGGCGCAGCCATTACTGTTAATTAATTTAAAACTATTTCCTACAGTAAAGAAGTAGAAACTCTGATTTACAGAACTCTTATGACCATTGCGTGGGACAGGACCTATTCCCACTGTTGTCTCGCGTAGGGAATGGAACTCAAGATAATCTGGAACGAAACTTCGTTGCGCTGTTTATGCCCGCGTTACAGCTGGAAGCAAGGCTCGACGCATCGCGCGCACTGCAATTAAACTCAGAACTGATGCAAATTCCACGTTCATTGTGAACTTGTGACCTTTCAAATCGAGGTAATTGTATAAGAGGATTCAGGCTGCGCTCTGGGTACTTCATTCATTAAACTCCCTAAACAAAACTCAGCACAGTCAACAGCAGGCGACAAGAAACTAATGACTACATTGTCTGTTGTTTCCTGCGGCATGTGACGGCTGTTTTCCAAATACCCCAGGCACCTCAACACGTAGCGTGTCCTGTATTCAGTAGTTCAGTTGTGTTCAGCAGAGGGATGTTCTCTTGCTTTGCACCACATTATTTCATCAGCGCTTTCCCTTCTTCTCCGGATCCCACTTCAGATTGACCGGAAGGTGAAATTCACTTGAAATCCGGAAGTACGTCCACATCATGTTTGTTGTTATCCCTGAAGTGGCAGTTGTAATAGCAGCAACATCATTTACTCTGGACATCGATGTAGAGATTAGTGTTGGGCCACAAAGTGCTACACTTCTTTTCCGACCTATCACACTTCATGGTAATCTGTCAGTATTTCTTCTTCAACCCCCGGCGACTTCTTGCCCATAATTCGTGTACCGGATGCGAAGGCACCAATTTCATCAGTAAACAGTGCCAAAACCAGCAAACCTCTACGGTAGTTATGTATATTCATGAATCTTTAAGAAGTGCAGCCTGTTGTGTTAACTTAGAGCACTTTATTGCTCTTTCC
This sequence comes from Cryptotermes secundus, assembly GCF_002891405.2. Lineage (NCBI taxonomy): Eukaryota > Metazoa > Arthropoda > Insecta > Blattodea > Kalotermitidae > Cryptotermes > Cryptotermes secundus. The sequence goes on along the minus strand of NW_019739216.1, from coordinate 651,834 downwards.
GTCTCAACACAAGAACTACCTAAATCTCATTCACATTCCGCTGTGTATGAGTTTATTGCAGTTTGCTACATGTTTCGGCTTATACGTGTAAAACCATCATCAGGTAGTATACACTAACAGTTTTTCTCAAACCATTGAATTGTTTTTGTATGAATTCATTTACTACAATATAACAACTATCACTAATGTGTCGGACTTTACACATAATTAATAAATTAAACATTTCGTTAGAATTAATACCATATTGTAAATACAGAGTGGGCCAGACTCAATTAGGCAGTTTTTGATCATTAATAACTAACCAATCCAACAACACACTGGGATAATGGGAAAGTATCTTTTGTTGTCGATAGATGGCAGCATCATATGGTATGCTGTGAACGAGGTCAATACTCTGCCTACTTAGTGCGCTACGAGGAAACGTCATGGCCGGTAGACGGTTGTCTATCGAGCAGCGTGTAAAATGTGTGCGCCTTTACTAACAATGTATCAGAAGTCCAACGCAGGATGCTGGAAGAGTTTGGACCGCCAGCAGTCCACAGGAACATAGTCGTCCGAATAAACAAGCAGTTTGATGAAACTGCCAGTGCTTTGAATCCCAAGCATCCTGGTCAGCCGAGAACTGTCCCAACTGCTGACACACAAGCACGTGTTGCTGCGGAACTGGCATCATCTCCTCAGAAATCGAAGTCTACGCGCCGTTTGTCGGCCCTACTGGACATTTCGAGGACAAGTTTACGGAGAGTTTTGAGTAACATGAAGCTGACGCCATACCATCCACGGCTTATTCATGTTCTTAACGAGGACGACTTCGACAGGCGACTTGAGTTCACCGAGTTGATGCTGACTAAGTTTCAGGAGAACCCTGACCTTATCCGGAATATTGTCTGGACTGATGAGGCCAAATTTCACACATCAGGATCGGTCAACAGACAAAACTGCGTGTTTTGGCGGCCAGAGAACCCCAGTGCCACAATTGAATACGATTTCTAGACCCGGGAGTGATGGTGTGGGGCGGCGTGACGTTCGAAGGACTGATTGGTCCGTTCTTCCTTGAAGGTTGCGTCACGGGGGAAACCTACCTAAAGTTGCTGAGGGAAAGTGTCATCCCAGAGCTTCAGAGGAGAGAGAACTTTGATGAACTGTGGTGGCAGCAAGATGGGGCCCCACCACACTTCGCCAATATTGTCCCGGCGTTCTTGCATCAAGTTTTTCCTCAACGCTGGATAGGCCGTCGAGGGCCTGTGGAGTGGCCAGCCCGATACCCGACATCATCCCACCAGACTTTTTCCTTTGGGGTTACCTCAAGGACAAGGTGTACGTTAATCCTATTGACAGTGTGAAACATCTGCGTGAGGTGATTGTTCAGGAGTTCAATAAAGTTCCTGTGAATATGTGTAGAAAGGCGTGTGAAAATGTTGCTTTGCGTCTGCAAGCCTGTGTTGACTTAGGTGGTGCCCAGGTTGACCAGCATCTTGAAAATCGATGAATTATGTGTGTGCGATTCCATTTTTGTAAGCATTGCAATTGTTAACATTTATCAATAAAAATAACATCTAATCAAAAACTGCCTAATTTGGTCTGGCCCATTCAGTATATGAATTTGGAATATAGTTTTATATTAAATTTGTGCTTAGATATGTACAAAAAGGTGTCAAATAGACACTCGTGATTACATTTTTCTTTGTTTTATTTGTTGTAGTGTTTGTTTTATTGTTCTTGTTTGTATTCTTGCTGACTCTGTAACTGGCCACTGCCCTTTGAACTAAGCACTTAAATAAATAAAGAACTGAATTCAACCATTATTATTATTATTATTATTATTATTTTCACTTATAATTTTTTTATTGTTATGTCCTTGTCTTTGTCTTAGTGCTAACATTGTTTGTATTCGTGCTAACTCCGTAAATGGTAACTGGCTGTTGAGCTCAGCAAGAAATGTAATTCTCCATGAGAGCCTACAGTCCTGCAGTTAGTCAAGAAAATCCTTCTTATTTATGGAGCTCATATTTTCATAACCTTTCCACAAAATTTGTCCATCGGACTCAATTTTGAAACAGTTTAATCCAGCCACTTCATATTATTTGTCTAAAATTACTTATGGCGCTCTCCTCTCTTCTGTACTTTGCTGTATTCAAAGCACCATTCTATGCAACATATTTACTTACTTACTTACTACTCATGGAGCTGAGCCCTTCTGGAGGAGACGCCAATTCTGCAGCTACTCAAGAATTTCCCAGCATTTTATGGAACCCAAAGATTCATCACCGTCTTCACAAGAGCCCTCTACTGGTCCCTATCCTGAGCCAGATCTATCCAATCCATACCATCCTATTCTATCTCTCTAGCATCCATTCGAATATTGTTCACCCACCTACGTCTTGGTCTTCTCTGTGGTCTCTTTCATTCTGTCTTTCCCACCAATATCCTATACGCATTCCTCCTCTCCACATTCGTGCTACATGACATGCCCAACTCATCCTCTTTGACTTGATCATTCTAATTTTATTTGGAGAAAAGTACAAGTTATGAAGCTCCTCACTATGCAGTTTCCTCCGGCCTCCTGTCACTTCAGATCTCTTTGGTCCAAGATTCTCCTCAACATCCTGTTCTCAAACACCCTCAGTCTATGTTCCGCCCTTAATGTCAGAGACCAAGTTTCACACTCATACAGAACCACAGGCAAAGTTATAGTTTTATATATTCCAATTTTTATGTTTTTGGACAGCAGACGGGATGACAAAAGGTTCTGGACTGAATGGTAGCAAGCATTACCCGAGTTCAGTCTCCTCTTAATTTCCTCCTCAATCAGGCTTCGATCTGTTATCGTTGTTCCCAAATATCTGAATTGTGCCACATTTTCAAAACATCTGTTTCCTCTCTTCATATCATCATTTTGTCCTGCATTTTGGTGACGAGACAGCAACATATACTTAGTTTTCTCAGTGTTTACTTCTAGACCAACCTCTTTACTTGTGTCAATTAAAGATTGTGTGTTTTTCTTTATGGTATCTACATTATCACCCAGTATATTCACATCATAAGCGTAGACCAACAGCTGATGTGTCCCGTTTAAATTCAGTCCCACCTGGTTTCCCTGGATCTTCATAATTGCATATTCTAAAGCAAAGTTGAAAAGGAGTGGCGATAAAGCATCTCCTTGTTTTAGACCAAGGGTCTCCAAACTACGGCCCGCGACATGATTTTATCCGGCCCGCGAAAGAATTGTGCAGAAATGCGCCAATTGAACTAATTTTCCAATGAGCACTGGTAAAAAAATACTTGTTCATAGATTTCAAATTCATTAATTAAAATTGGGTTTAAAATATATTGATATTCCATATTACGTTAATATTAATATTATTCACATTTTTACTAATTATGGACCGTATACTTCGCGGTATTACTTCGTACTTGTTCGGCCTCGATCGGCAGTGTCACTTCGTGGTAATGTAGGTAGCGCGAGCAGAATTTCCTTCCTCGTTTGCAAATTTAGTCATTTCAGATCCGAAAGAATAATTTCGGAAGCGATTTGCTGATTTGAATGCCAGTGCTCAGGAAATTAGATTGTTTCAAAATCCGTTTGACGGTGATGCTGCAGATGTCCCAAGTCAAATTCAAATGGAAATTATTGAACTTCAAGAAAATTATCATATTAAAGACAAATACAAGGAAGGAAATTTGATCGAATTTTATAAATTTCTGAACTCTGAGCAATTTCCAAATTTAAAGAAATTTGCTTGTAAATTTATCTCCATTTTTGGGACGAAATATCTGTGTGAACAAACTTTTTCCCAGATGAAGTACATCAAGTCGAAATACAGGGCAAATTTATCCGATGAACATTTAAAGTCGCTACTTGTGATTAGCGTTTCAAAATTTGAACCTCAATTTAATCAGATTTTAAGAATGCAAAAAGAGTTCCATCATTCACATTAATTGTTTTATTATAATTTGTGATGAAAATATGAGCATTTGCTGCTCCTGTCTGTTGTCATTAATATACGATAATTTATTCTCACGTACTTTGTGTTTAGTTTATGAAATTCTGTGCTTTCAATAAAACTCATATACCTACAATTATTAATTTATCATTTTATCCGGCCCGTTGAAAGTGCTGAATTACCTAATGTTGCCCGCTTTTCGAAAAGTTTGGAAACCCCTATTTTAGACCATTCTAAATAGGAAACTTATCATACAAATGTTTACCTACACGGACTTTACTATACGTTTCGTTTAAACACATTTTAATCAACCTAACTAGTTTCATGGGTATCCCAAACTCTATTAGAATATTGTACAATACTTCCCACCTAACTGAATCATAGGCTTTATTGAAGTCTATGAATAGCTGATGTACTGTCTCATCGTAGTCCCATTTTTCTACAATATCTGACGAATGCAACAGATCTGATCTGTAGTTGATCTGTTACGTCGAAACCCACACTGATGATCACCATTAATTTCTTATATATATGGACTTAACCTTGAAAGAAGAATATTGTACAAAATTTTGTATGAAGTTGATAGCAATGATATCCCCCGATAATTACTACAGTTAGTTTTATCACCATTCTTGGGAACCTTTCAACCTCAAAAGCCTAGGATCAGGTATTAACGGCTCAGCTGTATCGATTTTCGTCTGCCTAACATCACTGACCCTATATACATTCAATAACTGAGAGAAGTAGTTCCTCCACCTATTCAAAATGTTGTGAGAATCTGAAAGCAGATCACCATTCTCATCCTTCACTAAGTTACTGCTAGGCTGGTAACCCCTCTTAAAATCATTTATTCCTCTATATAGGTCTCTAATGTTCTTGTTCTTACTGTTCATTGCAAGCTCATCAATTTTGTCTTTCTGATATTCCCTCTTTTTGTTCCTGAAATGGCTGTTGGTTACACGTTTCATATTTACGTCGTTATATGTTCATAAAATAGGAGATGATTTTGACGCAATGTAAAGATCTCACTGCTAAGATTGATTTTTTTACTATTCCACAATATTTATTTTTGTGACCGTCCAAACCTGTTACAGTTCTCCGTGGACGCTATGCCTCTCTATAGTCCTTTCGGAAGGGTGACAGGTTTATTGGTGAGACCGATTTATTACCATGTTATGACTAGTTTCTCGTGTCTGGACAGAAAACAACTGCATTGTTATTCTTTAAATGTAATTTGGATGACCGGAAGGGGACAAGGTCACCACGGGAGGCAAGTCTGCAGTTTTCCGAAGATGCGATTTTTGTTTTGTTAACGTGTGTAGCTGAGAACTTTCGTAACAAGGTTATTTTTTACTGTGAGAAGACCACTGTAACAAATCGAAACCTGATTCAGGAAGAAATTAAGAGGAGACTGAATTCGGGTAAAGCTTGCTACCATTCAGTCCAGAACCTTTAGTCTTCTCGTCTGCTGTCCAAAAACATAAAAATTAAAATATACAGAACTATAATTTTGCCCGTGGTTTTATGTGGGTGTGAAACTTGGTCTCTGACATTAAGGAAGAACATAGACTGAGGATGTTTGAGAACAGGTTGTTGAGGAGAATACGAGGGGGTACCCAAAAGAACCCGAACTTATTTTTTTCAACATATTCNCCCAAATCTTCTGTCAAAATTCGCTGAACTGAGCTCCAAGTCACTCCCGACAGCTCAACAATTTCTTCAATGGTCCGTCGTCGATCTTCCTTGATGATTTCACGAATTTTTTCAACATTTTCATGTGTTGGGCCATTGCAAAAACGACGATCACACAAAACAGTTGTCACCATAAACTCTGCCGAAACTAGTCCTTACCTTCTGAAGCAACGGTAGTCGGCTTATCGACTCAGGAATGTTAGCTCTATGCGCTCATAGCGGCAAAACGCAGTACTACAAAACTCTGCCCACAAAAAGAATAGTTCGATTTCTTTTGGGTAACCCATCGTATTTGGACCGAAGAAGGATGAAGTGACAGGAGGTTGGAGAAAACTGCACAGTGAAGAGCTTCATAACTTGTACTCTTCTCCAAGTATAATTAGAATGATCAGGTCAAAGAGGATGAACTGGGCAGGACATGTAGCACGAATGGGGGAAACGCTGAATGCATATAGGATATTGGTGGGAAAGCAGAAGGAAAGAGACGGAAGACCAAGGCGTAGGTGAGTGGACAATATTAAAATGGATCTTAGAGAGATTGGATGGGATGGTATGTATTGGATTGGTCTGGCCCAAGGTAGGAACAGTGGAGGGCTCTTGTGATCACGGTAATGAACCTTCGGGTTCATAAAATGCTGGGAAATTCTTTAATAGCTGCAGAATTGGTCGCTCCTCAAGAAGGGCTCAGCTCCAGTAGTAATTAAGTAAGACATTAGCAGGTGTAGCTGTCATAAAGTGTCTTCGGAAGGGTGTAGCTCACACATGTGGAGTTCCGAGTTCTATATCTTGGAAATTGTTTTATTCTCAAAGTACGTCATGTGATTGGCTTGTGCTGATTGCACGATGAATTTGGCTAGTTATAAATTAGCCAGTAGGAAATGAATTCTTGTCTGGGAGAGAGGCTGTCGGTTCAGATATTTCTTGGGGATGAAGCGACGCTCCCGCAAGATACCAGTCTTAAAAACTTGGCGTTTTGAATTGATCGGAGGCAGATGTCATTTGGCTGCTCGCCTGTGTTTCTCCGAATTCATTAGTCCTCCCCTTTGAATCGTTAAAATTTTATAATTGATTTCCAAATGAAGTTAAATTTCGCTTCTGAATAAATGAACAGTTTGTAGACAGCGGAAGTTCTGTTGTTGATTTCAAGTAGTGGACTGGCTTTAAGTGTGCAGTTTCCGGTTGCCTCAGTTATTGCCGAAACACGATCCTGATAGGAGTCAAGTGGTCTACCGAAGCCGGCACATAAGTACAGAGAAAGAAATAAAGGGGGACGGTAACAATTTCGAAGTACAAGTTCAACCATGCGCTACATCTGTCCATTTATATTTTGTAATTAGCATATTCAAGGGATTAAGAAGTGGTCTCTGCTGTTTTACTGCGGCTAAGTATGTTACTGACAGGTAGCAGAAGCATCGGGCAGAAGCATCGAAAGCAAGACCTATGGGAGAGTGGCTCATAATCTTTGAACACTGAATTTAAAATCTACAGTGAAAATATCCAGCAGTGCCACGAGGCTGTTCTCCTAATAGGGACTTGCAGGGATTCCCGGCAACCCGCGGGATAATACACCGCGTGCAATGAAGGAGGAAACTTCGCTACGCCGCTGACCGCACCCAAAATTTCTCACAGACTGCTGCTGTAACTCCCGATAGCCGAATGTGTCATTAGCGCACGGTCGGGTGGCGGGAACTTGTCACTGCAGTTAAGTCGCAGTAATGATCTGTGTTAGAGTTGTCTATAGGCGTTGGACATATATACTGAAATGAAGTTCACTGTTGAACAGCGTGTGCTTGTCTTCGAAACTTTTGCAAAGTATCCGTAAGTTTGGTCGTAAATATCCTGACTCGCCAGTTCCTACAAAGTCATGTGTATCCAAGCCTGTGAAAAAGTTGCGGGCCACAGGTTCAGTGTGTGACATAAAGAAGCAATCCAAGTGGATTGTGCTGACTGGAGAACAGGTTCGGGATATTGAGGCACGACTACAGATCAGTCCTCGAAAATTGTTAAGACGTTTAGCACAGGAAACTGGCGTTTCGCTAGGATCCGCTTTCAAGGCCACAAAACTAACCAGAATTCGCCCGTATAAAATAACAGTTGCGCATGAGTTGAAGAAACCAGATTATGAAGCAAGAATCCGTTTTTGTAACTGCCTGCTGCAAAATGTTGACGATGGAATCGTGGATCCACAGCTTCTGTTCATGACTGATGAGGCGTGGTTTCACGTTAGTGGTCATGTCTGTAATGCCGCTAAGGTCACGTACATATAGATAGAGTTTTTTTAGGTAAATTTGGATAATAGTAGCTAGACTGTAAGATTAAGAAACAGCCATGATGAAACGAACCAGGAAGCTTGGGTTTACAAAGAATTTAACAGGCAATGCCTCAGTCATTAGAATGCTAGCACGGCAGCGTAATAACGCTGACATTGAGGAAGAAGCTATATGAAGTAGGTCATAAACACTATGGCAGGAGGAAAACGCTGAGTCGGAGGAGGCGGTAGACCCGAAGGAGTCAACCCCTTCTCGATATACAGCCAATGATTGGGCCACACCGACCCAAAATCACGTCAGAATGGGCAGGCCAATATACCCGGAACACGAAGACTCAGCAAAGAGAGGTTATATAAACCCTAGAAGACTTAATCAAAAAACCTTTTGACTTTTGAATAATATTAAGTAACTTAGAGTTCAGCGGGATGCTATCGCCGAGAGAGCGATGGCCGTGAGTGGGCGCTGGTTGGTGATGGCGAGCATCTGTTTTCTCAGCTCAAGTAAGTGAAACCAACTTCATATGGCCATGAACATTAAGTGTGATAGTGATAACTGTAAAGTGTAACCCCCCCCCCCGAGAAGGAGAAGGCTAACTAGAGGGTGACAGGAGGTAGAACTAATGATGGATGCAGGTTCATTATCCAGTGTAATACAACCGACGAACATCGGTAATTATGTATATAGTATGTATATAGTAACATAGGGCAATAGAATAGGATAGGCATGTGTGTGAGTTTACTTTAATCTAGCAATTCCTTAAGTGTTACCCTCTTCCCTGACGACTCCAGGACCTCCCAAAGCTTCGGCGTATTACGAGTTAAGCCAGGACAGTGACGTAAGCAACGATAAGTTTAGTAGTTTTCTTGATATAACAAGATGGTGGAAGCATACTAAACCGAGTGACAGAGCAGGATACTTCCACGCCCCCTGTCATCACGGCATAATAGAGGTGTAGCGACGGCATAACCGTGAAGACAGCGGTGAGATAAGCCATCCACCCCTGTCGTAAGGACGTAAGAGTGTAACAGTAGAAGCGGTGGGGATTACCTCCACGACGTAACAATGTCAATGCACAAAATGTAAGAATGTAAGAATCCTCATGCTGTACAGCATGTGCCATTACCTAGTGAAAAGTTGCGGGTGTGGTGTGCTGTAAGTCCGCGGCGAATAATTGGCCCTTTATTTCTCCACGAAACCGTGAATTCTGACCGCTACATTAATTTTAACCGAATCCGTTCTTCAATCAGCTGACTGCTGAAGAGAGACAGTATGGGTATTTTCAGCAAGACAAAGCTACAGCACATATGACTAATGCAACCATGGTCGCAATACGCGAAGTGTTTGAAGACAGAATAATCAGCAGGGGACTGTGGCCTCCCAGATCTCCGGATCCCAGTTTTTGCGATTTTTATCTTTGTGGAAACCTAAAGGGAAGAGTCTACAAGAATAATTCTCCCACCACTGAAGTAATTGGTTAAATTACCGTGGACCAACTTCAGAAAATATCGCATAATTTATTTATGCGATGCAAGGCATGTTTGCAAGCAGAAGGAGGTCACTTCCAGAACCTGTTATAAAGCAAGGTCAGTTAGTGTTATCTTATTACGACATTCGTATAGATGTGTGCATATACGGAAACTGATATGAGGGAATACTCTCGGAGAAACGATCTACGCTAGCAAGTGTGTGCGCGTTTATCAGCGCTGATGACTTATTCCGCTATCGGCAGTTACAGCAGCAATCTGTGAGGAATACTGTATCCTACTCACGATACTCACCCGGTTTCCTCGATGATTGAACATTCTGTATATTCGTATCACTCCACAAAAAGTGAACCTGAATGAGACTCGCCGTGGGCAACCAACAGCTGCAGATCTAAAGGTGACGATTTGCGAAGACTGTTACTAAAGACCCAACAGTTTAATATTTGAATCTGATTACTTAAATTGCTCCTTCCCCGTTAAACTCTGAAGATGACATTAATACGAATTTTTAGAAACTGGGAGAATAAGGAGAAAATGATATGTGCCAGCGTTCAGTTTAACTTAATGAAGATATTGTTGTCACAGCGATGTAAGTTTCTTCAGACTGATCACAGTTGTCGCGTAGTCTAAAGCACGAACTGTGTTCGCCCACCTGAAAGTTGGGATCGTGGGTTCGAATCTCACCCAAGACATGGTTATCTGTTTACAATATTACATTTAAGCATCCTGTTACACTCACAAAATATATGAGACAAACTCCGTCTTAAGTGCAACAATTTAATTGTAGTTCTTCCTTCTTTCCTTCCTCCACACTACATGTTTCGGCCCTAAATGGCCATCATCAGGTGTATATTCTTACGTAGCTTATTCCGTAATAAAGATAGACAGCGGCACACGCACAGAGACCCTACACAGAACAATACCTGAGCAGCGATAAAACAAGAAGTGGCCGCTGCAGTACTATAGACATAGGCGAGTACCCCGAGGAATTTTAATTTCTAAAATTTGGAAAAGAACGGAAAATTTAAAGACATTTTAATTTGAAATTGAAGTTTTAAAAAGTGTCAATTTTGGAAATCAAGTTGACGTGTGTAGGTTAACAAAGATTTTATACATACATACAATTGAAAAGAGTGGTGTTTTAAATTTTTAACTACGGGCAGTGTAGCAGCTACGTAAGAATATACACCTGATGATGGCCATTTAGGGCCGAAACGTGTAGTGTGGAGGAAGGAAAGAAGGAAGAACTACAATTAAATTGTTGCACTTAAGACGGAATTTGTCTCATATATGGTTATCTGTGTGCGTGTATTCTGTGTTTGTGTTGTTCTCTGTGTATGTAGCGGTCTTGGGATGGGCTGATTTCCCATCCAAGGCGTCCTACCGACTTTGTATAGAATTAAGAAACCGAAAAATCAGTCAAGGTCCAACAATTGTCTGTAGAATCATAGATAAACAGGTAGATAGAAGTCTTCATAGTTCATATAGTCGGAAGGGAAAAAAAACATACCCACTTTTATACCACATAGACCATATGGGACCCTTCAAATTTTACTAAAATCAATTGATTTTATTTAATGTTTCAAAATTCATTTTAATATTGCGTAGCTCCATGTCCAGTTTCTTCCAGATTTTAAAAGGTTTTCCTCACGCAACACTGGTCATTGTATGGAGAAAATTACATGTTAGGGATTTCTGTTTTACACGTTTTATGGAAAACTGGTAGAGGAATACAGTTTCTTTAACTTGACACGTGTTAATTATTTGAAGTTTTCATTTCTCTTGCCATAGTGAGAATTTCAAAAAGGTATTTTCATGAGATGTTATTCGAGTGACAGACTGCAGAAAGATTAGATTTGTGGATTATAACACATGCAGGAGATAAATATGTTTATATTTTAGTCTGAGAACTTAAATCGATGAGATAATTTGGGTGATATGCACATAATGGGAGGATAATATTAAAGCGGCAAAGAACGAACTTGGAGCCTTCATCCTTTACACTGACTAATAATTTTGTTATAATGGAAGGTCTCTGTCGAGTGGTTACGGCGTCTGCTTCAGATTTGGAATGTTACCGATTCAAAGCTCGATCTGTGAACCCTCGATCCTGCATTCGACTTCTCCTAGTTTTACTAAGTCCCTCCACAAACTACCACGATAAGACAGTGCTCCAAATTCAGCCACGACCGCTTCATTGCAGATGCTTTCAACTTAAGTATTCACTAACCATCATACAATTTTATGCTATATGATATGAGCTAGATGTCAGGATGCCTCAGTCGGTATGGCAACTCGCTGCATGCTAGACGACCAGGGTAAGATTTTTCTCTTCTCCACAGTACACAGATCGGCCCTGGAGCCCACCCAGCATCCCATGCAATATATGCCGATGGCTCTTTCCCTGGGGGTAAAGCGACAGGGCCGTGAATCTGACCACCCCCTTCTATCTAGTGCCGAAGTCAAGAATGCTGGAACTATGCCTATATTCCCCCATATGTCTTCATGACACATTGTTTGATTAGTCACTTTTATATGAACTACAGAAGGCGCTGATAAGTGAAGTAAGAATAAATACAGAACCAATTTGTCGGCTGTGAAAACTCGTATAGTGGCAGGAATGCTGCAGTACATTACAGATCCTGAAATGTTTAGCTTTAGTAGTTGTTCAGTGAGAATCGTGTAACCACTTCTGCAGCTAGCGTCCAGTCTTATACGGGTCTGCCAACTTAACATCAAACTGTGTGTAGTAGTTCTGCAAGGTTAACATCATAAATAATTTGAAAAGCAGAGAAAAGCCCGTCGCGATCTTTTAATTATTTAAAACTGCTAAGCCATCAGAGAATTTGTGGACATGTGCGCAGTCACGTCGCAGCTGCTTATGTAAGAAAACACGACTGGCTCACTGATTGGCGGCGGAGATGGCTTTCAAGAGAGGCTGAACGGGTGGGAATGACATCCAATTACTAGCAGAGACATCTACATTACTTCAGAGAAGTGGCAGCTTGTCTGGACTGGGCTTTAGGCACGAGCTTTAGCAGGAAAGTAGTTTTGGACATTGACAGGAAAATGAGGGATAAATCACAGGTTTAATATTACCATATGGAGTATATATCAATAGTTAACTGGCATATTAAGCATATAAATGGAAGAAGATATGAGCTGACAGTCATGTTCAACTGAGGATTATAAAAACTCTTTCATCCAAATCTAGGAAAGGTGACATATTCCTTGTGATTAAGTGATCTAGACTTTATTCCGTGTCTTCAGAGAGACTGATGAGGATTTGGTACATGTGGCGCAGTCGGTATAGATACTGGCTACGGGCTCGACTGCTGAGGGGGTCGAAGTTCGAGTCCCGGTAGGATCAAAAATTTCCTCTCCTCCACAGCATCCAGATCGGTTCTGGGGACCAACCAGCCTCCTATTCAAAGCGTACCGGTGCTATTTTCCCCGGGGAAAAGCGACCTGGACGTGAAGCTGATCACTCACCTCCAACTAGTGTCACAGTCAAGGAAACGTGGATCTATACATCCACTCTTCCATACAGCTTCATGGTGTAATGCGTAATTAGTTAAACACAACATCTGTACAATAAAATGAAATAATTAAAAGAAGTTCCACAAAGATAAATAAGGAATGGAAATATGAAGATCACGTGCAGTAAGAGAGAGAAATGATAGAGGAATGGCGAAATCAATACGCAAAAGGAATTTTAGAGACAGACACAAGACCTACAGGTGGGCCGGCTTTCAGGAATTCGGAACACTTTTCTTCACATTTTCCGATGACCTCTCTGTGGCCTGGACGTGAAGTTGAACACTCACCTCCAACTAGAGTCACTATAAAGAAAACGTGGATCTATACATCCACTCTCCCATACGTCTTCATGGTGTAGTGCGCAATTAGTGAACTATTCAGGTTTCCCCGGTAGATGGCAGCGCGAGGTGCGGTGCTGTAACTGGTCACAAGAGGGAGTTAACGTCATACCATAAATACAGTTAGTGGGCGCAGAAATGGGGCAAGATTATAGTGAACAGCGGCCGGGTACTGTAAATGGTGTCAGCGATGGGATATTACGAGCGCAGACCACGACAGTTCATATGGTACGGATGGCAAGTTCTACTGAAACAGAGCGTCTAGAAATGCAGCATTTTACACGTGTTATTACTGCTTCTTTTGCAGAGGTCAATTTGGCATCATAGCGAATTCTGTATTTAGGTTTCACTTGGATGCAGGTAACTAACGAACCATTGCAGCTAGACATTATGACAGAAGACAACATGAAAGAAGACTTAGCTGTGAAACTTCGGGATTATATACGTCAATTTTGGAATACCGGAAAAATATGAACATCCGTACTTGTGAAAGTTGTAAGGAAAATTCGCCAACTTTACAGTTATTTCTGCATAATTTCAACTGAAACTATCTCATGTTCTTCTCAAAACTCTGACTAAATCTGATATCTGCCCACGTTTGATTTCTGAAAATGCGGCAGCCTGATAACAGTGCAATAGCGGATCTGAAAGAACACCCTGCCCCCACTTCGTCTGCGAGCCGTACACGCCATGCGCATGTGAAGACAAATACAGCATATTCGTGTCCAGCATGTCTGTGTGTTTCCTGTTTAGAGTGCTGTTGCAGTGTGGGTCTTCCTGTTAAGACGATACGAGGACGCCGTCAAATAAAAGTTACTAATGCCAGCTGACGGTCATATATCTTTTCCGGAGATTTTCAGTGCCGATCATCTCTGAATTAGTACACACGGTACCATTATTATAAGGTCTCCTACTTGTTACCTCGTCGTAAAACATGTTGCAAAGTGGATTTATAGTTTTTGCAAAGGTGCTACAAGGGAGGTAGTTACAGGAGGATAAAAAGTTATATAATGAGGGGTTTTGCTAATTGTACTCTTCACCAAGTAAATTAATACAGGATGTTCACATGCAGGAATATGACAGGGAAATGCGAAAATGATTGAATATAATATAATTTCAAATTACAATATCTAACCATAAAATTACAATATTAAAATGGATCTTAGAAAAAGAGGAAGGGATGGTATGGATTGGATAGATCTGGCTCAGGATAGGGACCAGTGAACACGGTAATGAACCTTCGGGTTCCATAAAATGCTGGGAAATTCTTGAGTAGCTGCAAAATTGGCAGATTCTCAAGAAGGGCTCAGCTCCACGAGTGAGTTAACCATAACAAAATCATTCCCGCGAACTGTTCTTGCTAAGCAGAGAGAGTTATCTGCAATGTAGGCCTTACCCTGTGTTGAAGGGTCCGACATCGGCAGGTCCACCGTAAAGCTGATTGCTCCCTGTCAATTTGTAGCGGCCCGTACATGCCGCTCATTGATTTACAGCCTGCAGTAACATGGTTCTTTTATGAGGCTGCCGCGCGCCCTGAATAATGGCGATTTTGAACCATAAATAACGCCATACTCTTTTATGGACCAACGTTAATCTTAACCATCTTATTTTATATTCAGGGGGTTGTTATTATCCAGGCTTAAGGCTTGTATCCTGGTAATTTTACGCACTAAATCTGGAATTTGTCTTAGATCGTAAAGGAAGAGAGAACAAAAAAAAAAAACAAGAAAAATAAGCGTTGAAGAAGAGAGAGATGGAAAGGAAGAGAGAACAAGGACAGAAGAAAGAAGGACGACAAAAAGGAAAAGAAATTCCGAAACTATATGCGACACCCAGGCATAGATGGAAAGATAATATTAAAACCGATGGAGGATAGCGGCTGCATTTGTCTTATTCAGGGTGCGGACCAGTGGTGGGATCTTGTGAACACGGCAATGAACCTTGTGTTTTTACAAAAGACGGTTAATGTCTTGACAAGCTGAGTGTCTATTAGCTTCCCAAACAGGATTCTGTGCCTTATAGTAAGCTGGTGTACAAAAGAGAAGAAGGAAGAATAAAAAAGGCAGAAAATAAAAGAATGCATTGAAGAAAACTATAGAAAGAGAAATAATTGAAGGAAAGATTGAAGTATCAACGCAATAAAATGTAAAGATAGAGGAATAAATGAGCATAAAGAATAGAGAACGTAATAAAGAGATAAATAGAAAAATACAAAAAGAAAAACGCACATAAATAAACAAATTGACTAATTCGATAAAGAGAAATAAAGAATTAGAGAAACCGAATGAAAGATAAAGGAAGAGAATAAAATGAAATAATTAAAAGAAGTTCCACAAAGATAAATAAGGAATATAAACATGAAGATCACATGCAGTAAGAGAGAGAATATGATAGAGGAATGGTGAAATCAATACGCAAAGGGAACATTAGAGATGGACACTAGACCTAAAGGCTTACAGGAATTTGGAACACTTTTCTTCACATTTTCCGATGACCTCACTGCAAAATTATTTTTTAACTATGCGAAATTCACTACTTCACACAGGTCTAAAATTGTTTAAAATGTTTAATTTTTTGGCCAATTTCCTTCCTTATAAAGAACAAAAGCAAGTCTGTGAGTTCATTTTGCTCCCTCTGCTTTCTGTTTCAGTCGAACCATCTGACCGTGCTTCACGCAATTTATAATGAAAATTACGCCCTTCTATTATGCCCCACCTCAGTACTTTTTGATTTCCTATGAGTAGTAGTACTCGTAATCATACGGAGGCACGCATTTTTGAAGTGGGCTCGACACTGCCGCTACACACTTCAGGGTCTTGAAATGATGAATGGTAATAGATCTTGAAAGGTACGCAGTGTTACGAAGGAAGTTTTCAAAATGCGAATTAGCAATATGGCGGCAGTTCGAAATTTTATTTCTCTATTTGCTTCATGGAAGCATTAATGGACACTTGGTACGGAGTTAGGTCGCACAAATAATATCTACACATTGTGCATGGTATACTCTTTGTAAATTAACATTTACAATTGTGGTGACAGTCCGGGCTTTAGAAATTTTGTCCCGACAAATTTAACGAATACACAATCTGTATTTACGTAAAAATTATAAATAAAGGTAACGTTATTTCTGTGCTTTGCTTTATTTTTATTTATTAATTTTATTTATTAGTGCAGATTTTGTACACCTTAAATCTGTCACATATTTAAGTAATAAGTTCTAGCCTTTCTTGACCTCCGCACGATTGGAGGTGAGTGGTCTGCTTCACTCCGGGCCACATTAACCCCAAGGAAAGAGCCCCGGTGTCCATTGGTTAGGAAACTGGGTGGGCCTAAGTGTCAGTCTGGACGACCTGGAGAAGAGAAACTTCTTGACCCTACCGAGAATCGAACTCCGACACCTCGGTCGCATAGCCCGTAACCAGTCGCTATACCGACTATTCTATCCCGGCTTCCACTAATGATAAAATATTTAATAAAAACTGCGGACACAAATAATGGAATTAAACATGGTTTAATATTTGTGGGTTTCATGTTATTTTTTTAAAGAAATAAACCGCACTGCACTATACATTTTATTTCGGGTTTGTAATTCTTTTTGTTGTTGTTCCTGTTGTAGTGCTTGTTTTGTATTTATTACCAGGTGCTCGCGCGGCACTAGAGAACTCGCCGTGATATTTCTTCTCCCCGATAAGTGTTTGCGGACACTGTTCTTATAAAAAAGGGACCCACACAGTGATAACTGCCGGCAGGTTCCTTGTAAAGAGATACACGACGAATGAATTTACACGCAAGATTCTAATAAACTGTAAACAATTGGCCGCCTGTCACTTCTCACACCCTCGAACCCACCCCCTTGTCTGAAAGTTTTCTTCTGCGCATTCAAGGTTACTCTTGGCCTTGTTCGAAGTTACGTGACACTTGCTTTACAATTCAACGTTTTATATGAAATACGTATACATGTACACCTGTAAATTCAGACTTAAGAAAGACTCTTTAATTACTCTTTGGGATATTAAGCTGCGGTAAACTTCGCGTGTTTCCGAAAAACCATTGTTGGTTTTCTTTACTTTTCTCGTGTGTTCGGAGGGATATCATTGAGTGTTGAATATACATCTTTGGAAGTGAACGAATAGGGTCACTTTGGGGTACTTATTTTTGAAACCGTAAGGCTTATCGAAAAATGTATTTAACATAACATGAGTGCTTCATTCTTCTCTTCAGGTTTCGTTCGAAACAGAATTTGATCCGATACAAATTTAGCGAATTACGCTCGAGATCCGCTCAGAAAAATAAGGTCTTCGTAATAAATGTCCCTTATTTTTACACGATTTGCAGGAAAATTATTGCGTGTCTGCAATCTTTAATGAAACTTACCAATGCAAATATTGTGAAAGTGCTTTCTACTGTACTCGAGGTGCTTCGCGCTTAGTAAGGGACGAGTGAACAGTAGCTCCTCATGCTCGCGACCTTTCCTAAAGGTACATGGATATATATTAATATTAAATTTCTCATCTTTACGGACCCAATTAACTGTATGTTTGCAAGCCATACAATATTCACAAGAATAGTAAGGACTCCAAGTAGCTCAATGCTTCTTCATGAACTGATACCAATTCAAGTGGAATGAAATTCTGAGGCTGTATGGAATTCGAAGATCCACTATAGTGTTCATACATCCCTTTTGAACCAGACGAATTCAGTCCTCTTCACTCACCTGTTGCCAGGACCCGTGTCCCTAAGTATGCCTAAAATCTCTTCAAGCTTAGAAATTAAGATTTTGTAGGCATTTCTAATTTTCTCAAGCGAGATAAATGTCAGATTCTTCCTTGGTGTGATTATCTTAATAATATGAGATTGGAGGTTATCGCAGCTGTGACTATAGCTTGCTGTCTTCATGTACTACATAATTTGGTGGAAATATACGAATGTTTAGGGAAATGCGGTGTCTCCATTTTCACATTAGGAGACTGAGGTCAAGATCTGGGCAGTACATTCCTCCAAAACTTCACATCTCTCTACCAAATTGCGAGGCGTCATAACTCAGAATACAGCAATTCTTGGTTAATAATAATATATTCATTTCGTTTACTTTCTCTTTACCATGGCAGGGCATGTTCTTAAATGCTTATGGCCTCCGAACACAAATGTAATACTTTAAACAGACCATAATTATTAGGTCATTTTGTGTCTGCTGTCAGTGTCCCACCTTCTGAAAACTTCGAACATACATCATGTTGAAATTCTTAAAAACTAGATTTAAAATATTCCGGGGTCGGAACAAATCCCATGGCAAGATTGTCATACCAAATTTCACTATAATCTGTCAGTTGTTGATGAGTTCTAAAGGTAGGTACAGATGCGCATAAACAGGATCCTCGGTGTTATAAAGCAACCTGACACGCTTTGTTGTAAAGAGCGCTGGCAGGGGCTGTATGCAGCCTGTTAAACACTCACCGCTAAACCCACTGCACAGCGTAATGAGCTTACTTAATCCCAGCCTCCGTAATCGAAATTACACAGCAACGAACTCAGGGAGAAAGAGATTTCCCTCACCCCAGCATCAGGTTCTGAGGCGCTGCGATGTAAGCAAGAGGAAATGCCGTCCTCCCAGTCTTTTCTGAACCCTTTCTTATGCAACCGAAATATCGCATGAAGGGTACAGACATTTGTGGCTCTCTGTTTAAGATTCCAGATACAAGCGTTTCCTTGTTTTTCTCCATTTCCTGCGCTTCTTTCTATCTACTACAATTTTTCTACCTCTGCTTATGTTATGTCAGTATAATTTTTCTCTCCATGCTGGCGCCAAAATTTCGTTCCGGTATATTTCGTTATATGATACGGAAGCCATGCCTCTGTGGGAACCGCCCACATTGCATCAAGTGCTAGCCAATCACAGGTTAAAGACCATAAAGCCTACAACAATAAGTGACAACAGTAGGCATCCTTCGTTAGGCANTTGTCCAGACCTGAAGGGGCCAGTAACGGCTTATCTTAGAGAATAAATTGTTATTATTATTTCTAAATATTTATACTTTACATTTCTCAATTGTCAATAGCAGCTTAGATTTGTGATAATAAAATTATTATTATTACTATTTTGTTTGTTTGTTTCCTTATATGCATTAATAAGTTTTCCTCCAATGTTTACCTTTAATTAGTCTTTGACTTTATGTTGTGTTTGTCCAGTATGTAATTACTTTTATCTACACTGTGCTGTGTCTGTAATTGGCCTTGCGGCTGTTGGCTCAGCACATAAATAATAAAGAATTGGATTGAATTATTACTCACCCTGTTTACCAAAAACCAACAACATTCAATTCTTCAAACAGAAGTTCGTGTGTATATTCTGTAAAATTGGAATAAATATTTATGTAACAGTTTAATAAGTGATTGTCTCTTCATATATTGATATCCTACATCTCATTATAATAATGAGCCTATAGAATAAATTCTCCTTCTTGTGAAAATCAGCGATAAGAACTTGTTCACTCTTCTATTAAGAATCCAGGTCAATTATTTTACCTCTTTTATGAATATAATATTTGCTTCGATTAGAAAGGTGAAAATTGCCATTGTTCCTGATGAACAGTTCAAATTCTGATGTAGTGTGTTTAAAGCACTTTAAGTAAATACGTGAGAGAACATTTTGGGACGGACTGCCATCAATCAGAGATTTTAGCAATCGAAAATGGGTAGCCAGTGATTTTTGCTACCAGACGAAGCTCGTCAGTATAGACACGTTGCAACCTCCGGCAATGTTGAGAAACCTCCGCTACTTCTCAAGTGTACGACTGATTACCGCCATGACAGTAAAGCAGTAGCCACGTATCAAGAAAAGATTCCACGCACATATCATGACTTCCTTCATAAGTGTTTCAGTTGGCACATCACGTCTCACTATTCATGAAAGACAATATGCAAAATGGACTGTTGCGGATGAATTCGTAAGAAATAAATCCGCTATTTCAGAGTTGCTTTCTAAACAGCCTTTTAAATCTGAAGTTAGTAAGCGTAGATCTACTTAAAAGAAAACCAAGTTTGGGACATAATTCGATTAAGCGGTAAAACTTATTGTTTCAGATTACTGTTGATAAGCGTGAAGATTGCTTGTGGCACTACTTCAGAATTTTAGGTTGTGGCTACCACGAAAGAAATGAGAGAAACTGGGATTCTGGACTGAATGATTGGATTTGTTGCACCTTGTACATTCACACAGTTCGGGACTGGAGCTTCGCACTTTGCAGTTCACCGTTACACACGCACTAGGATTCTTAGTCTTTAATAGTCATGTCCTGGCAAAGTATTCATAACAGTCTCAGTTTAACTTCAAATCTTACATGAAGTCTTCTTCGCATTGCCTAGTTACTTTCTTGCCATTTCTCTCAACCACTTTCGACTACCCTCTCCAGAACTCGACCCAGTTCTCTGCTGCAATCACTGTTCTCTACACGAATACTCTCTTATCTACTTGGTCGCGTCTTCTATTTCTTTTTATAACCCATAGACACTGAACCCAGGGAAAAAACTGCCAGTATTGTTAACGAGGCGTATTTACTGCGCCTTTGCCTAGCAATAGACGTCCTGCAGATGCACGCGTACGCTTCGAAGAAATGTGTTTACCGAGTTGTTGCCTAGCAATGGGTCTATACGTTATAATATAGATATCATTCACAGACACACATTAGAAAAAAGAGTAACGAATTGAGAGCAGATTGAACTCCTTTTGAATTCATTCTTATTTTCTCGAAATTTTTCTAAATCTAAAGATTAACATATAGAAAATTATAATTATTCTAGCTGTTTGTTTGTGAAACAATCTTTTTCTATCACTGTCTGAAGGAGGAACACACACCGAGTGGTGAGCGAAATTCAGGATATGGCGATCTTGAACACGGGCAGAGTTGTCGTTTGAGTGAAGACATTCACCAATCGAAACTTTTCAAAGACAAACATAAACATAACGCAAAATTTATCGCTATTTGGAGAAGTTATTCTCACAGATCTTAAATAATTATGACATTGATTTCAGCCCGTTGTAATCTCATATTTTACCGAAATGTCACTGTACCGTTCTCCTCTTTCGTCTTCCGTCTGCCTGCATGGGACAAATTCAGGACTCGCAGCAAACACTTACCCCGTCTGCTTCTCTCTACGCTGTTCGCTGCTGTCCCCTATTCGTTAGTTTTCATTCAGCTGGACGCAGACTAGGACTGTCCTCTGAGGAGTTGCAGCTACAGTTTTATACAAGTTATAAAATAGAAATCAGTGGCTTTAGTCCGCAAGCGAACTATACCGACCAAGCGTCCGCCGCTTGTCGGCGAAGCTAGTGCCAACTTTAGCGGATAGAGGGTGTCGTGTGTCAGCGCAACAAATCTCACGACCATTAATTTCGGTTTTCTAGACCGGAGCCCTTACTTTCCCATTCAAGTAGATCCTCAATTATCCTCGCGAGGCTGAGTGTACCCAGTTATATACCAACTACTCAGAAAATTTGGTAGCGCCGGAAATCGAACCCGGAACCTCTGGAGCCAGGAACTCTGACCATTAGACCACAGAGGCAGCCATTTATACAAGTTATAACTTCGAAAATATTCGGTTGTGTACAGCTGCTACACGGTAATTGTTTCCAAACTAGTGCGGAAGTATAGCGACACTTCGCTGCTCGTCCACCCCCCCACCCCGCGACGTTAATATCAGTTTACAATATGACGGAGCTATGAAGAATATCAGGCACCTTCCGAGGAAACTGAAGACGGCAAACAAATAGGGCAAAGATCGAATGATTGCTGGAGAGGTGAATAATATTCGAGGAGGAAATGAACGTAGATACTTCACAGGCGTAACTTTGGTGGTAAATACGAAACATTATGTAGCTGGACGGGAGGTACTGGATGCAGTGGCTGTGGGAGCACTTGGGAAGAGTACGATGGAAGAAAACGAAGAAAGAGAGGAAAGAAAAAGGGAAGAGGTAGAGGAGGAACAAAATAAAAGAACAAAAGAACGATGATATAAAAATGAATTGTGAAAGTAAAATGATGAGATTATAAGAAATATAGAGAGAATTTGAGATATATGAAAATAAAATCGCAAAGAAAAATAGGAGGACAAATAGGAGATGGAAAGTGAGACACCGAACAGGATGAATTGATAAAAGTAAGGTCAACGAATTAGAAAAGGCATGCGTAATTTAAGAAAAGGCGAAAATTAAAGCAAGCCCGGGAACATTTGAGAAGCAAAGAGAGAGAGAGAGATGAAATGAAATAATACAAAAGAATAACATGCTAAGGTGAATGAAGAGTGACTTAAAAACAGAAGAAAATCAAAAGGGAAGACAAAAGGTTATGACGATGCAAGGGACAAATCTTTGTGAAGGTAGCCTACAGGTCCATTAATCACATAGCTCAAGATGAGTTTCATTTCTGTCGCCATGACAAAACGAAACGGAAAACACCTGACGGCACATCCGTGAGAGTTACATTCAGGGGATAATGAATGGACTTCGGGAAAGAACATTTCCCGCTACGTGCTTTCATATCTTGCCCATGCCGAAAGTTGATCATTTGTGGCATTGCAATTTTTCAGAATTTTAATAGAATTTCAGTCACAGACGCTATATGAACCCTAAAAGGACGACAACTCGTGCCTAGAACTTAGCTGAAACTTCATTTTATTAATACAATATAGAAATAAACATAGTTTGATCAGTAATACGACCATAAATGTTAATTCATTTTATTCACGTATTATTAGCGTCTGTGTTAGTAACTATGATTGTAGAGCCTCCAGCTAGGAATGGTATGATGATTGGTGAATAATGAAAAGGAATTCGAAGTAAATAATTTAGACCTAATTTCTTGTGCTACTATAATGTTTGTGTGGAGGAACTGAGGAAATCAAGAGAAATATCAGATTAATGAATATACCGGCGAGATTAGAATCTGTCGCCTTCCGAATACAAGCCACAAGCATTACCCCTTGGTCAAACTTACACGATAACATGGAAATAAAATTCTATGTTCCTCCGAAACGTCGCTTGAATTTAAACACACTACATGATGCCCTGTCCTAGAAGATATATTTTTTCATCACCACCATTATGAGATCATCATATCCTGCTTTCCCACAGAACAGTCGCTGGATCAGCACAATGTATAAAATGTGGAAAATAAAGGAAGAACAGTGTGCAGGCCACTATCCTGCAACATTCCCTTCCCTTTGCGAGGTCGAGACAACTTTATATCTAGTGGGCCTCGCAGAACACGGATGATGTCTTCAGCAAGATGACATGAGCCTATAGCTGATGACATAGTATTGTCACGTGTTAGAGTGACTATAGACGGAGTTTGGATTGGTGAATCGATTTATAGACCACTTTGCAACCGCTCTGCGGCTACCACTTCCTAAAACCGCTCTTGGGCGCCACTTCTTGTGACCGTCCCCTATCTATCTTTATGTTTATTTATTTGCCCGCTTCGGTAGAACACTTTTGACTCTTCTCAGGGTTGTGTCACGGTAATAACTGGGGCAACCAGGAGACTACACATTTAAAGCTAGTCCACTGATACAAATCAAAGACACTATTTTCTGCTTGATCACAAATTGTTTATTTCGGAAGCAAACACTATATCTTTACTAGCAAGTACGGAGTAATGTCCCCCTTTTATTATTATCAAAGATTAATCGAACTAAATAGACTGATAAATTTAGATATACTTGGAGAGCGCAGCTCAATACGTCTGCCTCTGGTGAATTCAAAATGCCAAGTCCTTCTGCCCACTCTATTCTGCGGGAGCGTCACCTCATCCACTGCATAGGATTTGAACAGACGGCTTTTCTCCCAGACAGGAATAGTTTCCTAATGACTGATTTTAACTGCCAATTCATCATACCATCAGTACTAGACAATCACATAAAGAACTTTGAGAATAAAGATATCCAAAAATATTGAACCCGGAACCCTACATGTGAAAGCGGTTCTTTCTTAGTTTAGGGTCTAATTACACCCTTCCGAAGACACTTTTATAACAGCTACCCTATTAGCAAAACAACATTTACATGTTCGGCAAACTACAGACATGTTTTTCCGTGATGGGTCATGTCCCTTTTGCGGTCACCAAGCTGCAGGTAACAAAACAAGGCAGTTGTTCCTGTCTAAAAGCGAAAAGCAAGTCATAACTTCTTAATGGATGGGTCTCCCTTATAAATCAGTCACTCTATTGTATTGGCTAAAGAGGAACATAGTGTCCATTAAAGAGTTTTAAAAGGTTTGGACTGTTACAACTTATGCACACAACTTGTAACTACAAGTAAGTATAACAGCCTCACTGGTTTACACACGCGGAAAATCACAGTATTCTTATGTGTCTTCACTAGGCGTTTCCTGGCAACGGATCATAACAATTTCCTCTGCTAACGTCCTCTTCGGCTGGCTAATGTCCCACAAGTGACTTTGTCGGTCAAGTCTTATGTTAAGACCGACGGACAGTCAGTCAGTCAGCCAGCCTGTCTTGGATTAAAGCACCCATCTGGGGCTTACGACCAGTTGCGCGTTTGTTGGTGTGGGGAGCTCTCTCTGACGAGAGGACGGGTCTGTCGTTTACAATTTCTGCTCACCTTCTCCAGGGCAGTCATTCTCGGATCAGGGTCCCGCAGGACTCGCGACCATATTTTACTGTCTCAGATTCGAGACCTCCATTTTCGTTACCTCCCAAATGCTCCAGCTGTCCTGACTACAAAATCTCGGCACTTACAACTTAGAAAACACCGTTCCTCTATTACTCTTCATTTTTTTTCATGGGAATATTTGTTTGAGAAGCCATTACTCAGTAACGGCTCTTGTATATTTGCTTATATCATGGTCGTTGTCCAGCAACGGGTCTATATGCTGCGGTATCAACGTATATATTTTGTAGGAATAGCATTTTGTGCTGAACACCAATAATACCGTGAAGCAGGGAATTTCTGAACTCTCCCCTCTGAAAAGTAGTGAATATCATATTGTCACGTATAAGGGGTTAGCCTGATAAATAATTATGGATTCTAGATTTGGTGACTGGATTTATTGGCTACTCACAAGTCGTACGCAAATATAATGATAAAGCAAGTGTCACGTAACTTCGAAAGTAACCTTGAATGCGCAGAAGAAAAATTTCAGACAAGGGGGTGGGTTCGAGGGTGTGAGAAGTGACTGGCCGCCTGTCACTTCTCACACCCTCGAACCCACCCCCTTCTCTGAAATTTTTCTTATGCGCATTCAAGGTTACTCTTGGCCTTGTTCGAAGTTACGTGACACTTGCTTTAACACTCTAAAGATTTCTGTGACTATATAAGTATAAAGTCTTCAAATCACACATTAAGCCTTCGCAGGCCGACTTCTAATTCTTCTTCAACAATTATCTTATTATTATTATTATTGCTAGTGGGGTGGGACTAAGTCCCTTGTACTGCGGCCGCTTCTGACCTGTTGTACCAGCCACAGATGATAGGTAAGGGTGATTGTGGAGCAGTTGGTAGAATGGAGATAGGCAGAGGAAACCGAAGTACTCGGATAAAATCTGCCCCAGTGCCACTTTGTCCACCACAAATCCCACTTAACCAGACGCGGGATCGAACCCGGGCACCCGCGGAGGGAAGCCAGCGACTAACCGCTTGAGCTATGGCGTGGCCTATTTCCGAAATTAGTGGTCGAACAAATTTAATTTCCCGTAGGAAGCAGGATCAGGAAAAATATTCATAAAATCAATGCGTTTTCCTTTTGTTAAATTTTCAACATTAAACTAACGGGCATGCTACAGGCCTTGTTTCCGACTTAATGACCACCCTAAATTGCATAAGCACCAAGTGGAAAACGATTGCGAATGATTAGTTTGGGATGCTGCTGTGTTGGGCTATCGTCACATACTAATGCTTATGCCTACTACTTGAACTGCATGAAACTATGAACAACTTGTCGAGGTAGCCTGCAACCGTGCTGAAAAGACCTACAGGCCTATACGTAGACCTTACGTAATATGGATATGTTTTCTTATTCCAGAATTGTTCCGTGAGGTCTATGGGTTAGAGCGGAATTGTTGACACTCGTCGGAAGGGCAGCACAGGTGAGTATGTGCCTTGTGTTGGTACAACTGCAGCTGAGAGTGTATGGTCTGAGGTTTCTGACATCCAGACCTTTATTCTATATGCTTCTTATCACAGCTTCTGAGTGAACTTACATATCATAATTTATATTTATAAATATATCTCTCTGTATATATATATATATATATATACGCCGGTCACGGTGGCCGAGCTATATATATATGTATATATCTACATAATCTACACATATCTACATGTAGGTTATCACTTATTCGGAAAGACGTTTAACGCGTAAATATTTACTCTTTTTTTCTTAATAATTTTGTAATATGATATTGTAATACAAACCCAAATACAGCACAATTGAAACTGTTTCAAGAATCACCTATTTTATCGTGTGGGTCGAAAACTGTCACCAGACTGCTCAAATTAGATAAATATTGCTAAATATTGTTCAGTTCTCTTCATTTTGATTTTGTTTCGGTGCCGATCCATTTTACTTCAGCTTTTAAATGAAGGTTTACATTTAAGCATATCTTTTTAAGTGATTTTAATAACATTTGATATAAGGCATTCGTGTATTTTAGCTGCCGGTCCATATATAAGTTCCTTTCAGTTCGATTCCCTTTAAGCGTTCCATCCCAGTGTTTCAAGGGTAATCAGATGCGCAGAGCGGTAAACGCGTTCTGTGTACTTTGGTGTTATATGAATGGCAGCAACTATACAGAACGGTACTTACTAAAGAGAACCCGACTCACATGGAGAGGTATGAATCTTGCCTGTGAAGGGAGAACTTGACACAGGAATGAGGTTCGCTTTCAGTCGAGCTCTCGTACACATACACACAGTGGAGTAGCTCTGTTGCATGCAATATGCCGTCAGTCATGTCGCTTAATCTAAGGAAATATGTCTATAACTGTTGCGAGGTCTAAGTCCTGAAAGAATGTTTTAAACGTTTCCATTTCACTTTATTAATTGTACTGTTTTATATAACCACTGCTTAGAACACGACAACATTTAATACCACACAAGAACAACACAATTGAATAACATAGAAATATATTAATGATCCTAGCTGTACACATGCGACCTAACACCCGCGTTACATAAAGATCTATTTACGTCTTTAGCTGTACACCACCTTGGACAGTTACAACACGAGAGAACACTCTCTTCACTGACAGCTATAGGATTCCATTTGCAATGAGTGCATAAGACACAGTGTTTTTTCGAGAAAATCACCAATACGCCTAGATTACGTAGCGTTGTGCCGCCGTGCTTTCCTTGTGACCTCGAACTGTGCACATACCCGTATATCAGACAGAGATAACTGTGTTATACTTTAGCATCCATTTGCATTGAGACATTATCCTTATTATCAAAGTACACGTCAATAATGCAACAATTTAAAAGACACCAAGAATATGTCACTCACTAAAAATGTGTTTCAGTACTTTCATTCATCAGTAATCTATCAGACGACAGGTCCACATTCTCTTCCAAAACAGTTTCTCCACTTAATGCGATCTATAGCTTCCTCCTGTCCCCAAGGTCATCCAGTATCTTTCTTCCTCGTCTTCTGGTCACTTCTATCCGCCCCTCTATCGCATACGCTGTATCTATGTTTTTGCAAAGAGACTTTATGTTGTTAAAATCATTAAAATGCCAATGGGACACTAAAAGTATATTTCATACATTAAAAGTGATTATCACATTTTTTAAATGTCTCTAGTTTTATATATATATATTTTTTTCTAATTTACGCCATGTTTCGGCCTCACATGGGCCATCATCAGGTGATTTTTCTTTTTGCTTTTGGGGAGACCACTGCACTGTTCACTTGTCCACCGTGCTCCCATGCAAGTCACTGTTTTGTTCTATTTCATGGCCAGAATGCTGTGGTTGCTCTCTTTTGCGGCTCTCACAATTTTTCTGTGTGTCGTATTTCTCTTGTGCGGTCTTCCTGTATACTTTTAATATATAAAATATACTGCTAGTGTCCTATTGACATTTTAATGATTTTAACATCATGAAACATTAAAATACATATTTAGTGAGTGAAATTCTTGATATATTTTAAATTGTTGCATTATTGACGTGCATTTTGATAATAAGAATAATGATAATTGTATATTTCCACATTATCTTTCTTACTAAGTGAACAGTTTCCATTTAGTCTCCAATTGGTTATTTTCCCTTCTTCCGGCCGTGGCCTGAAGACACCGATTCATCTCAATCTACTGTAATACCAAGGGATGCTAGTGGCTGTACCTCCAGTTTCCTACACGCTTCCATGGCACGGTGCTTAGCAACAGCCTCACTTTTACAGTACCCTCAGCTGATGCACCGGCTCGAATATTTTCCACTTGAGAGGGTATACTAACAAATTCTAATGAAATTTTTAAGAAACATTAGACTGTAATCTCTTATATAAAATACGCGTGCTTTTCTTAATGCACACAGAAGCGTTCTATCACCCTAATTTACCTCATTTTTATTGATCAGTATGTGATTAGTAAGATAAAATGTGTAATATTTATGCAGCACAAATTGATCTGGTTCCACTGCTCTCTCTTAGCTATGCAGCCCTTTAAGGATTAATGCATAAAGTGATCTGTTATCTCCGCTCTCTCTTTGGTAGGAAAATGCACTCTATTTAATTCATCACTCACACATGGAACTGAACCTTTCTTGAGAAGCTGCCAATTGTGCAGCTACTCAAGAACTTCCCGAATTTTATCGAACCCGAAGGTTAAAAAGAGCCCTCCCTATTCTGAGCCAGATCAGTCAAATCCATAAAATCCCATCCTATCTCTCTACGGTCCATTTTAGTATCGTCAACACACTTACGTCTTGATCTTCCCAGTGGTCTCTTTCCTTTTGGTTTCCCCACCAATATCCTATATGCATTCCTTTCCTCTCCCATTCGTACTACATGCCCTGCCCATCTCATCCTCCTTGACTTGATCCTTCTAATTATCCCTGGAGAAGAGTATAACTTCTGTTCAATTCATAAATTTCCTTAAGTTAACAGTAGTTCCACGAAGTGTAACTAGATTAATATAAAAATATATATGTAAATATACATTTGTATACGAGAGTTTCGGACAGCACTGGCCGTTATCAGAAGGTTCTCCAACACAACAGGTGCATACTTCACATGTTCACTATACGTACTGTGTATCTCTGCATAAAGTTACATTTCCACAGACGTTTCTACGGCATGAAGCGCCGCTGAGGAAAGTAATAGTGAAGGTGTGATGTCACATCATTTTCTTTATATAAAAGTTCTACGAATGTAATATCACGGCTTAGACTGTGACTAGAGACGGATTTTTGATTGGTGAATGGATTTATTGACCACTTATACACACCACTCGGAACAACAAGCAATTACAGCACTATCGTTAATCTCCACAATTCACAAATCACCACAGGAACCGCTAAGATCTTTTCCAGCTTGCTGCGTCTGCACTAGCCGTCGAGACTCTTCAGCTTCCCGCGCTCAAGTCCTCTCTTCACAGACTCCCGTACAGAACTGACTTGGTCACCGCAATTGTACTCCTTATAAATCCTCGGCACGGACCGCGCCGACATGCCTCGTTTCCATCAGTGCCTCCACTGTTCCGCGTCGATTCGTTGCTACGGGAACGTGTTTACAGAGCCGTTGCCCCCAAACGGTCCTGGTATATCCTCCCATCTTCGGTCGTTGCATAGCAACAGTTATACACGCTACAATAATATTATTATGGTGTATCTTGTTTGGGAAACGTGCAAATGATCAAAAGTTTACCCTGTTTTAACCGATCAACTTCATGGATTTGAGACCTTCCTGAGAAGCCGCCAATTGTGCAGCTACTCAAGAATTTCCCAGCATTTCATGGAGCCCGAAGATTTATTACCGTGTTCATAAGAGCTCTGCACTTGTATGTATCCTGAGACAGATTGATTCACTCCATACTACCAAATCATATCCCTCTAAGGTCCGCTTTAATATTGTCCACCCTTTGTGACATTACATAAAAAGGTTATTTTTAAGACGACGAGTAGATGGCCATAAGCCCATCCTCTAGCCGGAGGACCATATTTTTCAGCTGTCCGTAAATGCTTATTCGGTATATTTGCACCTACTTTCCATGAGGCCATTTCCTTCATGTGCAAACTGATGACGCGCCATGCCTTGGCTACAAGGGACACACCTGTGTGTTATGGAATAAAATTTGCCTGACATAACGTGGTCATATGTAGCAATGTTTATACGTTTACTTATTAGCGACATTGTCAGTAGTTTAGTCGTCGAAAGATATAATGATTCGTGAATAATGAAAGCGAAAGCGTGTGCAAGGAGGCGACTTACCTCAATTCTGCTACTGCTATACTTGCATTTGTTGAGAATATGTGTGAGGATCAAAGGAAAACTCAACCAAGATAGCAGGCTTCCTGGTCCCGACCTGAAGCAGGTCTCTCCCGATGAAGCGAACTTGCTACCCACTCGAGCGCGAAGTTCTGCAGTGAGAACAATTGAACATAAACGATGAAATAGATGGGTGACATCGTGAACGTATTCTGTGATCTGGAACTAATGATAAATGAGAGAAATTCGGCCTTACTTTCTTGTGGTACTCTTAGACCTACTTTCACATTTTAATTAAAAATTAGAGCGCGGTGTCATGCGACAAACGATTGCGATGTTTCAATTTTGGTCAGCAGACACTTACAATGAGGTCATCGTATCGAATGATCAATTCATCATTCCAGCGAGCCTGACGTTCTTTTTAGAAAGGAACGAGTGAAGTTTTGGTCACATTCAGTAACTTTGTTTGAATACGGCAATACATTCACACGATTATTCTAAGAGCCAGAAAAAAACAGGCGAATTCCCTGTTGTTGATGTTAAGTCAGTAGCAGGCATTCATGGCAAGGAATAACAAGTGAAGGCAGAATTTGTATTTATTGAACTTAGAACAGTTTCAGGAACTGTCAATAACAGCCACGTATCAAAGAATATCATACACTCGGCACCAATATAACCAATTACATCATGGCATTTCCAGAAATGTAACAGATGAAAATGTGTTTAGGATTTCAAGAATATTTACATGTACTTGTAGGCGGGAACAAGTTAGTGCTGACAGACGCAAACATGGAACAGTCAGATTTGTTCCCATTGGATACTGTCCAAAATATGCCTTGTGGTACAGCATGTTCCAAAATATATTCTCTCAAACCTAGTTGCAGTACAAAAGCTTGTATCACTGAAACTGTGGAGTTCATTAACAATACTTGATGAGAACTATCGAGATAAGTTACATAAACACACAGACTGGTTCGTTGGTCATTTAACGATGCTATATGAAGAACATTAATTACTTAGATTAGAATAATGTATGCGCATGAGATTACGTACATTAAGCTGAAGAGGTCTTTGAACAAAGGAGATATAGATTACATTAAAATAGTCAGGAGGTCTCATTGCTAGACTGAGAAGAACCAAGGATAATTGGAATTATTGGATTTCCAGCTGAAACTTGAACAGGTTACCTATCGAATGAAAGTCAATTTTGTTACCACTTGAGCTAATATGTTCACAGTAAGTGAGAAGGGAAAACTAAATTTCGATGAGAAAATTGTCACTTTTAACAATATAAATAACTAAAAATAAGAATACAAAAATTTTAAATAATTAATACTCTACTATACAGGCAAATAAGTTGTTGATAAATGCAAATTAAGTTACATAGTTATTTATTTTATATTTTATTTTTTGCCATCTGGTGAAGCAGAGTCCCATAGGAGAAGTATACCTAATTTTACCCATTGTCCAATTTCGTGCACTGAAACACTGTTGCAGCTAAGTACTGAAATTGGCCGGCGACTGCGGTATGAACGCCAACATGTGTGCCAGTTGAGTGAGAGGAAACGTGAAATATGTTAGTGCATTTGTTGGAAATTATTTTCCATACTGAAGTATTCTGCAGCCTTATATTTTATGAAATTTTAATCTGAAAGTTATATGGTAAACATAAATACGAGTACATGCTATTTCTGAGCTTATATATATATATAACACTTTATATAGTACTCTAATTATTTTAGTAATTACTGCAAATTTTCAGACTTGAAAGCCTGTTGGAGTATCTGCCTAAATTCGCCCAGGAAGCGTTGCCTTAATCTCGCAAATGTCAGAAATTAGGCCATTATATGTTCTGCATTATTCTTCCATAAAGTCAAATTTATGGTTGCGTGTTGGTCTAAAGAAGTATGCCACGTGCAAGGACAATATTGTCACGTGTTGGGTGTATAACGCAACAAATAAATTCACGCCGTTTTGGGTATAGCGAATTTTATTTCACATTCGCTCTTACACTCACACAATTTACAGATTCACAATTACTGCTATCTGCGGTATCGCAAATACTGTTCTGCAACTAACTGCTGGCTTACTGGGAACTAACTGCTGGCTAGATTGAGAACTGAGAACTTTGTTGATCACACACTCTGACTCGTAGGCTTGCTCGGAACTAACTCGGCGATGGCCATATTACAACTAACTCACGCTTACTGCTCAGCCGGCTTTTATTCCGTTCGCTGTTGCCTGTTGCCCGCGTCAATAGCGCCGTTGCGTGCCTCGTAACAGTGTCTGCGTATAGCCTAGCAACGCTGTTACCTCACGCCGTCTTACGTCACCGCTGTTGACTCGCGTTGCATAGCTACCAGGACGCTGGAACTCGGCTAACTTCGGCACCGCTCGGCTCACTTCGGCTCCGCTAGGCGCGTCAGCTCCGGGGGGGTCCAGCTAACGCGACACGTCACAATATAATGAGGGCAATAATGGTCTTTAGGATCAAGGAAATGTAATTATTGCTAATCTACAAAGAATTTGAAGTGCCAAAGTCAACTCTTATGATAGAGTTAAACGTACAGAATAAATTATTGAAAAATTAGTTAATATGATATTTGGTAGGAAGCTTCTCTTGCCTGAAGACCTCGAAAATGCACAAGTTTCTTACTGACTGTTTGGCCTTACTGTCGAGGATGTCAGGAGAATAGCTTCCAGTGTGAAATTAAGAATGTAGTTTCCCAACCATTTTCTGACAAAGGCAAGATAGCGGATGGGAAAGGCTTCGCAGTTTTGTGCGCCGGCATTCACAATTGTGTTTACACAAGCCATAGACGGCATCTTCTGTGAGAGCAAAAGGTTTTACACTCAAATTCTAAGATGTCTATGAGCCCTTTCTTGAAAAGTTAACAGTTCCCTCCACAGAGCGTCGGGTGGTGCAGCGTAAGGGCCCGCTGAAGGACAAGCAACAGACTGCAGCATTATCATCCGCAGAAAGAGATGCACTCAACATTGTTGTCACTGCTTGAGGTTTGCACTTCCTTTTAACCACGATTTCTTGTGTAACCACGAGTCAACCTGGAAACAGTGATGTTAGACGGGTGTCCTCCCGAGCACAAATGCAACATGGCATAAGTCTGGTTTGATACAAACTGCAACTTCCCACAGTGGCTCCAACAGTTCCTCACCAAGGGGAGGATCCGATGGTGTTCGCGCTGGAAGGAAACAATGATTCTCACATAAGAAATATAAAATTGCTGGGTCTTGCGGAAGAAACGGTGTGACCATCGTGTGCTTCCCACTACACTGCACGCACCAAATACAGCCTCTTGACGTTTCGTTCATGCTGACCTTCATAAAACCACGTGTACAGGAAATTAGTAGGTAAAGCCTACTTGAAGGGTGCAACTGTAGATGCTGCAGTCAGTTGTTTCAGAAGAACTGGCTTATTCCACTATAATGGGTATATTTTAATGTATCTGTGCTCCTATAAGAAACTCAGAGCCTAAGTGGCTGTGAAGAGACAGAACACGCTCTTTCTGTTCCTAGTGGCATAGATCGTCTGTCCGCTTCAAATGCCACAAATCCAAACTCCGGAGAGACTTCATCCAAACTTGTGATATCAGCCATATTGCAGACATCCGTAAAACAGCGGCTCACAAACTTTTGAGAGAAGCTGGTCATATCGATGTAGTGCTGCCGTCCAGTTAACAAGTTCGCCTTACGAGAACAAATTTACTGATTACTTGGAAAAGAATGCGGCGAAGTACAAGAATAAAGCGGGAAAAGAGACCTGAACCACAATCAGACGCGCAGAGAATGAGAAAGCAACTAAGGAGTCCAGAAGAAAGAGGAATGAGGATCAACACTCTCCTCATCAAACTCTGATGACGACTTCGAGGAACCCATTCTTGTCGAGAAGGACGATGATAGCGACGATGACGCAGTCTATCCATTTTGAAAGGATCTGCACTCCACGACATTTTTCCTCAGGGTGTAATTTATGCTTCCGCCTTTCTTTCTTTCTTTCTTTCTTTTCGTCTTTTCGTCTATCCGGTGTTCAACTTCACTTTCTTTGTACAACACAGAAGTTTGTGCTTCGTTTTTTGTAAGTATGTTACAACCTCTCTGGAAGAGGTGTTGTGAACACCATTAGGCATACTGTGTTCGCAGTAGATTCCAGCGGTTCTGACGGTCCTGTATAATAATAGGAATTACTGAGTTATTGCATTTCATTTTTCGTCCGGTATTCTAAAATAAATATAAAACCCAAACTTTTGGAATCTGCATCTATTTCTGTCCTCATGTAAAAGGGAAGGCACCTACTCTGTTGGGTCCTTTGAAAGAGCTAACCTCAATCATTGGGAAATTCATGTGCCTATGTCTGAAGCTAGATGAATACCTGAGACGGGCTTTGTCAGTGAGAAATAGCAGAAAAAAATGTCCAGCAAAATTTGTGATGAAGCATGCACAGACTCGAAACTAAAATAGTTCAGCTAACAAGCCACTGGGAAGGTCAGTAGGATCTCACATTTCTGCATGGGTTTCTATAAGATTTTATTTCCGAGGATTCCTTTTTTATTTCTAAGCCTATTTCAATAGGCAAAACCGTTTCACTTTTCTCCATTTAATCGTGTGCATTGGTTTTTGTGGACTTGCTGGTTAGATAGGATTGTTGCATTAAATTTCCATCTCCTTACTTTCAGGATTGTGCATGCTTTTTCATTATATTTATTGTGTATTCCTTTGTATTATCTCCCATTAACAAGGCCTGGTCTCGGGTATTTATATAGTTGCAGTTATAGTGATTGAGGTTAGCTCTATGTCACCCCAAAGAGCAAGTGCCTTCCCCTGACCTGAGTACGGAAAGAGATCCAGTTTCTGAAACGCTGTGTTATCTACTTTCTTTATAATATCGGATGATGGATAAAGTCCAAATATCTAGTACTTCCATTATGCTCCTAATTTCGCACAGTGTGCGTTTCCTTGTGTCTGGGAAAAAATTAAACAAAATAAAAAACAATAAAAAATACTTTCATGTATAAAGGAGTACTGTCACCAAAGAATATAACCATATCATCACTTTCCTTTCTCATTGCGCTGCCTCTTTGAATATGACCTTTTCAAAATGGGTGCGAAATTATGGAGTTTTCCTTTACCTAGGCCAACAGAGAACTCCTCACACCAGCGCTGGATGACAGATGAGGGAATGATAACCTGCAGGAGAAACGAACCTCTTCGGAGGAATCTCATCCCAGTTCATGAAAACAGCCCCTGGTAGACGTTAAGTAGCTGGTCGAGTAACGCAAACACAAGGCATACCAGCATGGACAAAGAGAAACATCCTATACACAAAAGCACGCACGAGTGCTCATAATTGTGTGGAGTACATAATTCGGTCCCATATGAATTGTGGTACTATAGTTCGGTGTGTTACGTAACCGATGTCCTAGATAGGTCGATCACGTGATTATTCTCTTCTGCCTGTTGTCCTGACTACAATTGCTGTCTGGTGGCTGGTCCCGAAACTCCATTAGTGACGGTTTATCTGACGCTGCTGTCAGTGTTTCACTTGTTCGGAAACGTAATCTAGAAACACAGCAAGGTAGCACTGCTTATCAGTAGGATTAAGGGGCACCCATGCGAGGAATGAAATTCCTTGGTCTTTTGTTGCGCACCTCTCCCAACCCCTCCCCCCATCCAACTGCTTCTTAATCAAATGTTGGCAGGCAATAACATATCTGTGTTTGTATAATATCTCTGTCAGCTGCAGAGGTGAAATGTGATTTGATGAATATTATTCATGCTTATCCTCATAGAAAATTACACCTTGAGAGACGAAGAGGACGAGCGATGATAATGTTGGTAATTTATGCAGTCAAATAACACGCGCAATATAATAAATCCAAGGATATTGCGATGGGCTATGTCTATAGTTAGAATAGACAAACGGAGAATGAATACGTAATTTTGACGGCGGAAATTTGCAGAAAGCGACTACTTCGCTTCAGGAACAATAATATTGCAAGCATAGGAAAGAACTTAAGAACAGATACATTTGTCTATACATGACGATGTAGTGCAATAGTTGAGGAGGCTAATTGGGAGGCAAATACAGCTGGAAATGTACTCACTTAATGCGTTTGTCTTATACCTTGCGGTGTCGATGTTTCTTTTTTTTTTCATTTAATCATATTACAGACGGTAGGACTCCTTGGACGGGTGATCAGCGTGTCGCAAGGCCTCTACCTAAACACCGGACAACATAAACACAGAATAAACGCATACACATACCACATATGTGGGATTCGAACCCGAGCGAGCGAAGGCAGTACATCCCTCAAACCACTCGGACACCGTGACCGGCGCTGGAAAGGTGATTTTTTCAGATTCGTTATCGTTAAGAAGTTACTGTGTTCGTACGTGGATGTCACTTTGTGTTCTCGTCGGATTTTACAACATGGAAACTACTATTTCAACATAATATGCTCCTTGAGCCCCTTGTTCTGTACTCGAGGAAAGAAAGGAGAAACAACANTCCCCCCCCCCCCCTCTGTAGCTTTATCCACGTGTTACTTCAGAGTACTTTTGTTAGTGTAGTGAGGACTCGTCAGTACACTGCATAGCAACGAAAAATCGAGCCCCTCGTGGTTGTCTGTCTAGGTAGATACACAGTGGCTACAGCAACAACCTCAAAGTGACAAATTGGATCGACCTGATACCAAACTTAGTGACATAAAGTTTCCTTATAAACATTCCCACAAATAAAAATTTACGGAGGCAAGATAAGGAGAACTCGGAGGCCAGGTGATTAGACCTCCACGCCACTTCCATCTTTCCGGAGACTTGTTGAGCAAGTTGGACAGTAGACTTGCAAAATAAAGAGGGGCACCGTCGTGCTGAAATCACATGCTCTCGCAGATATGTAGAGGCATATTCTCCAATAGAGCTGGAAGTGTTTCTTCTAGGATACCGGCGTAGTGCGCTCCACCGAGAAAATCCTGATTCGGACCCAAACTTGACACTAAATCTTTGCTGGAATAAGGAGCATATTGTCACGTGCATTGGGTGTGTGACATTAGACGGGGTTAGGATTGGATGATTGGATTTTTTGCACTTATACATCCAGCTCGTAACAGCAAGTAGTAATTATAACGCTATTGCTGAATTCAACATTACAAATAACAAGGACACGCTAATTCTTCTCAATTTTCTCCAGTCCTATCACTGTAACTACAATAAACACACGGTCTTCAAATCAGACGAAAGACCTATAAACATAGTTTGCACTTAGGACGGAGTTATATCATATATCTTCTCTTCACAGGCTGACTTTCGTATCTCAAATTTACTCCCAGTTATTCTGGGAACCTCAGTACATAGATTCGGGTTGGCCCCAACAGAAAACACCTTTTCTTGACAGGCGTCTTTATCTCGCCGTTGCATAGAAACAGCAGCTCTTATACCGTTGCGTGCGTGTTCATTTATACGGAAACATGTTTACCTAGCCGTTGCCTAGCAATGAACTATGCCGGCTCTCAGGCATCATGTCACAATATAAGTGTAAATTGTGTATAGCATAAATGCTGGCCAGTCAATCCACATCACACGGCATAGAAATTAAGGAGGATTCACTTTTTTGGATTCCCAACAGTTATTTTTTTTTTTACAGAACAAGGTCCCCATCCTTGTATCCAACACCCATCCTGGTGGAACAGGTCCCTCTGTTTATGTTTCCCAGTGACAGGGTGACCCAGTTATATCCCCAGGCATCGGGTACCTTTCTGCCGCCTTCTACGACTCGCAGAGCTACGGTGGTGTTACTGTAAGACGCCTCTACAAGGGGATATCTGAAAAGAAAAAGATTTTATTTACATTTTGATCTCTAATTAATCGCCTCAACAAATACTACTGAAACATTTGAAGCACTAATGTAGTGAAGCTAGCTAGAATTATGATGTGTAAGGTAGTGCCTATATCATATAGTTTTCTGGACATAATCCTCATTATTATGCACATCAATGATTAGCAATTTTTAACACGTAGGACACATTGTTTCGTAAAAACAATATAACGATGAGATCCGCACAAAATTTTACACATCTGTCTATTCATCCGTTATAGCTACCCCACGAGTAAGGTACTGTGGAGTTGGCACGGCCGGCCGTGACATTCTTAACACTGACATGACGAGAAAGAGTAACGGTAAGTTTCTTTGAAAACACAGGTCGTAATTTGAAAGAGGGATAGGTTACTTCGGATCCAATGTGGGCTGCTTCTTGTTAGGAATATAAGGCATGCAGACAATCCTCTTAGGATGCAAATAGAGACCGAATCGCTTTGTATTAAGACTATAATGTCGCAATTTGTTATAGCCACGACTCTAAACTCTAAGAGACATTTAAGTGTACAGCGCTAGACACTGATGGACGATTTAATTAGATGTCTTGACTTGTATCTATCTACACTCGTGTAATTAGATTCCAGGCCACTCTGGGGTACAGCGTTCAGCTGGTGGGTCGCGGATTGCCCACGTCTATCTGAATGATATCATTTGAGAGAGGCTTTTATATGTTCTGCTGAACAAAGCGCCTTAGCTAACATATACTGTGGAGGTTCATCGGTCCGTCTGTATGTGTCATCTCCGAATGCACTTCACTGCAATGAAACTTGGTATTAATGTTCGATATTGGAAGTTGTCTGGCCAATTTAATATTGAAGAAAGCAGTCTTATCGGATGTGGCACCGTGTATATGTGGTGTAAACCGACGTTTCGGAGGAACGTCTGTTAACACCACATCTGCACTGTGCCACATCCCAGAAGACTGCTTTCTTCATAGTAACCGCCGTGAAAGCCTCAAATCTTACAATTTAATATTGTTTGCTCCTTGTCCGACATGACCCATGCCTTCTATACAGCTCAAATCCAAACTAGTAGTTTATAAAACAGCCTGTCGTGCAAACAGTTGAAATGCATTCTTCAATAAGGATTTATTATAGAGCAGGCCTTCACAAATTTCCTATTCTTCAAGGAGCCACATCCAAAAATTAGGCGTCAGATTAAGAAACAAAGAACCCCTGGAAGGGACTATATGCATTTTATGAGGAGAAAGGCCACAGAACATCTGCATGTAAAAAACAGACGATTCAAGTAGATTTGAAAGGTTATGACTATGTGTATAATATTCAGAATTACTGTGTTTTGGGCTTTTTCATCGTCCAGTATTCTAGAAAATAGAAAACACGACGTTTCGGAAAATGGATCTGTTTCCGTCCTCAGGTGAGGGGGGAAGGCACTCCCTTGGAAAGAGTCAACCTCAATCTAGAATAGCGGACGACGGAAAAGCCCAAAAACCCAGCAATTCGGAAGAGCCGATCCCTTTCACTCTCGCAGAATATCCTATGCACCATTGTTAGGACATAAAGTGATGAATGAAGGTAAGATAGAAAAACGGAAGGGATAGCAAAGGCATGCGGGAAAAAGGCAAAAGGAGGAAGGGGTATGAAGGAGAGGAAAAGTAATGGTGGGGAAAATATTTTAAATTGTGAGTGTGGGAGGAAGGGAGAAATGATTTATGAATAGAATGGACAAATAAAACAGCGGGGAAAAATAAGCGAGAAAATATGAAAGCAGACGGAGATAAAAGAAAAAAACATATAATTGTTTCCACCGTCTGTGACG
This sequence comes from Cryptotermes secundus, assembly GCF_002891405.2. NCBI lineage: Eukaryota > Metazoa > Arthropoda > Insecta > Blattodea > Kalotermitidae > Cryptotermes > Cryptotermes secundus. The sequence goes on along the minus strand of NW_019739216.1, from coordinate 611,468 downwards.
GGCCGTGCACTGTAGGCGCCCAGGGCGACCTGGGGTCCGGGTTCTGTGCAGGTCTGCTCGAGGGACTGCCGGTGCTATAGATTTAAATGTATATTAAATGTGACATGATAGGACACCAATATATTCTGCTTGCGTAGTCAGAATGTTACAATTTCTATAGGCGGAACAAAGCATATGTATACAGATCAGCGTCTATTGTTTATCTTCCGTCAAAATTGCAACACTTTTACATTCTACACTTCAACACTACATGTTTCGGCCTCAAACGGCCATCTCACGTTCATGGTCTACTTTCAGTTTTTGACTGCCATATGCCCCTGGTTTGTGTGTGCTTCATCCAAAGCAGGTGGTGCTGTCTTTACTAGTAAAATCAAAAACTGAAAGTAGACCACGAACGTGAGGGGGCAAGCTGCCGAGAAAAACACCCTTATACATTTAAGAAAATGACGACACCCCGGGTGAGGTGAAACAATATGCAACAGAAATTTTAAAGCATTTTATCTCGTTTTACTTAAGAAGACTACAGCGTGTGATTTTAACACGAATTAAAACAGTGTAGCAGTTTTTAACACAGGTTTAGTAAAATGTCTGTAACATAAAAACACATGAAGATGGCCCTTTGAGGCCGAAACATGTAGTGTTGAAGTGTAGAATGTAAAAGTGTTGCAATTTTGACGGAAGATAAACAATGGACGCTAATTTGAACAATTGCAGCGGGATGCTAAAATACAGAATGATATGTATACAAATTTTGTTAGAATTTTTTAAGAAGCGGCAAAGTTCGATATCGAAAGTAAGATAGGACCATACTGGGATCGATCTTAGGGAATAGATTGTGAGGATATGAACTGTATTTTAGCTATATTAGGGCGTCTGTTGGTTTACGAATTATACTGCTTGAAGAAGAGCCAAGTTTCTTTCCATTCGTGACGTGGGGTGAGTGTGTGCCAACTTCATATGCCAGCCACTAGTGGGTCTATAGTACCAGCATCGGAAGGTGATGAGCGTAGAGCACGTGGTGGACAGAGAACTGGCAGGGAAACCCGAAACCTTGCCCCCCCCCAATTGCCACTCTGTCCACCACAAGCCCAGCACGATTTGCCCCGAGCTGCCGCAGTGGGAAGCCGGCGACTAACCGCCCAGAAGATCTAACTACGTGTAATTCGTTAACAGAATACAGAGTTCCTCTACACTTAGCATTCTCCATTGTAACAAATCCCAGAAGCAAAGAACAATAGTTTGATGTGTTCATTCCAAGTCTACTTCACTTCATCACTATGTTTACACTGGTGCAAGTATGTTCTAGGATTACGTATTCCATAATTCCTTTCTCTATATGATTTTTGGCACAGCCATATCCGCCTGGCAACCGATGACGACCCGTGGTCACACTGTGTCCGCTTCGCAATGATCCCAGTTTTACTGACTCAGTGCAAAACCCAGTCATCCCTCCTCCTTCATGGTGACACTGCATATTGCATTATTCTTCTTCAACCTCACTTTTGTGGATAACAGTGAACAAAACATTGGTCCCCTTTCAGATGCAGAAACGTACGCGATGTGAATGCTATTGTTCATATAGTTATGCTAATTATTCTTTATTACCAATCGTTAACTCTATTTTGAATGGTAACAAATCGCCTCCAAGCTGTGGTTGCAAGTTGTTTTAAAATGCAGAGCTTTGCAATACAGTGTTTTAGAAATACCGAGACACAGAGTATTAATGGTAACAACCAGCTGAATTATTAGTACACAGAGCATTAATGGGCTGCAAGCGCTACCACCTGTTACTTAACTATATCGAACTGAGTAGAATGACATTATTAATATTATTGTTATTATTTTAATTGCGAATGGATTTTTACCTGGTACAGTGGTACTCCAGTAAGAAACAATACATCACACAAAATAACACACCAGGCTCAAACAAAACACAGGGCACAAAACTACACAAACAATAAAGGACACACTACACACAAGGGATACAATGCAAATACAATTACAACTACAGTTATATAAATTAAAATTAATAAAAAAATATGCATACTATACACTAAACAGTAACATTAATGAAATACGTAAGGTCATGAACTGATGCACTCACATTTCACCATGACCTTCCTTTCATTTCACTTCACTACACGTTCACATCCTCACCACAATTTACTTCACTTCACTTCATTGCATCTTTGGATGATTTCCCTCCACACCTTTTTTTCTCCTTATTTATCACTTTCCTAAACCTTTCCCTGAAATTACTTGATGTACAGGAGAGGGTCCTTAAAACATCTGCAGGTAGGTGGTTCCACAGCTGGATGGTCCTGTTTACAAAGGAATATTTTCCGATGTCTGTCCGTTACTTCCTGCTACTAATTTCCCTATCATGATCGCCCCTGCTCAGATAGCATGGCCTTCGTAATCTCTCGCCTATAGCTTTCCAAACCCGTTCTCCCATGTATGCTTTGAAGAGAGCACATATGCCAGCTATCTTACTGCGCTGTGGCAAGGTTGCCCACTTTGAATCATTTGTATTATATGCAAATTTAGACGCTATATTTTGCAGCCGGTCTAGTTCATTGATCTGTCCCTTCCTGTAAGGATCCCAGCACGCTGCCCCATATTCAAGAATGTGACGCACTAGTGATGTGTAGGCTAAATATTTAGTGATACTATTTCCCTTTTAAGAATACGCGTTGAAAAATGTAGTGCCTTCCAGGCTTTTCACTTTGTAATTAACTTGATTAGCCCAACTTAATTGCTGCGTAAAATTAATCCCAAGTATTTACAACTGCTCGCTTCCGGAATTACTATGTCCCTTAACGAATAATTTTCTGGTTCCGTCACTCGGGATCTCGTGAAACAAACTGCCATGCTTTTAGTTGGATTAATTATGATCACATTTTCAACCCCCCCCCCCAGCCTGTTCAGATCTATCCGCAAATTGTCTTTTATTTTCCCTATATATTATACAGTAATATCCTAAAAGTATAACAGTTGACTCAGTATTTCTCCAAATGGCATTTATGTACGCGATGAACAGTAGCGGACCCAGTGCACTTTCTTGCTGTATTTGTCCTCGCACTCACCATAACCAATACTGACTGAGAGATTCATAAGAAATACAACAGGTTTTGGAAAGACCTTACGCCACTTGTTTTATTTAAATACGTACATACAGCTATCTACAGAGCCTACCAGAAGCCATAAAAAGGCATAGCCGATTACTTTTTCTGTGCAGTTTCCGTTAGTATAACTCCCACAGATTGTTAATTGGAATATATCGTATTGCCCTATATCACAGTGTCGTTGTGATGTTTGAAGCATTGAAGTTATAGTATTGCTTATCCCTCTGTAAGTATCTCCATACCAGTCCACAAGCCTAGATACAGTGTTTCGTTCCATTATCGCTACCAAACTAAGTTCGAATTCCTTGCATAGCCGCCATGTTTTCCCCATTGCTCAAGAGCCAAAATAAATATTGTGGCATGACGCCAAGAAGGCCGAACTGTAGAACGTCCATTGCTGGTCAACGGCTAGCAATTCCTAGGCAACGAAACATAAACAGACCGTTCCATATGGAAGTGCTTAAGCGACAGAGACCGAATTGTTACGTTCCCACAACAATAAATGCGCAACAATGGGGAGTCCTTTGCTAGGCGATGCATGGGTAGACATGCCTGACAACAATACATGATATCCGTTGCCGAGCAGCAATGTGTTTTCTGTTGGTGGTCCGTGCGGAGCCTATATAGGGAGCAGCGAACCCAGAATAGTTAGATCTAGTCAGTGGTAAGAGAAGAACCGAGAACGAAGGCTCCACCGAGAAGAGCGGTGCGTGAGTACAGCCACTGAAGGGGGAACGTGAAAGGCGTTACTGAGAGTGATTACATCTGTGAGTGTAAGCAAATAATTGTCCAGTAAACATTCGTCTAGTCCGAAACCAATCGTTCCTTAGCGCGTTACCTAGGAAACACGAGACAATATTTCCACTTTCACTGAAGTCTTTCCACCACATATGTTTTAAGAGTTCTCGTTAGATGATTCTTGTGTGGCCCCAATTTTAAAGATCCAAGGGTCGCCATGTTAGTGTTATGGATAGCAGGAAATTAGAAACAGCAAGTAGAGTAAGATGTAATGGGGGCCGCGCCATAGCTCAAGCGGCTAGTCGCTGGCTTCCCACCGCGTCGGCCCGGGTTCGATCCCGGGTCTGGTCAAGTGGGATTTGTGGTGGACAAAGTGGCGGTGGGGCAGGTTTCCTCCTAGTACTTCGGTTTCCCTGGAAATCTTCATTCTATCAATTGATCCACAATCACCCTCACCAATCATCTGGGGCTGGTTCAATAGGCCAGAAGTGGCCGGAGTACAAGGGACTTAGTCCCACCCCACTAGCAGTACAAAAGAAAGAAAGATGTGGTGGAGTGTTGTTCCTACCACGTTCCATGGCATTCGCCTTTGGGTTCAAAGTATGTTACACACGCCCGTACAGACATGTAAGTACTGATGCCGTAAGCATGTCTGTTCTTATGAAATACGGGAAAGTGGAAGGAGAGAATGTACGTAGGAATGAAAACAAAGGGAAAGAGAGAAACTGCATTGTAAGTTTATACAATTTGAAATGTAGGAACGCAAATTAAATGTTGATAATTTCGTTGAATGCTCCTTACAATGGGGAGCTTTCTGGTTAACAAAACCAACATTTTCTTTGGTTAGGAATACATTGCATTATTACGAGTTTTGTTACCACATACAATTTTATGTACTCCTATCAATTTAAAGCTGGAATGAATCGACTTGCTTCTTGGCTTGATGGTCTATCATTTAACATTAATGTATCACGTGGATAATTGACTTTGTATAAAACAGGACGGCATGATAAGCATGTACCGTAGGGTTTACACTGTGCTCTACAAATATTTAGGTTTATTACGTCTAATGTCCGTGGAGCCTCCCGTAAAAAGCAGTATTCTCCTCTACCGTTTGCCCACAGTGACGACTGGTAAGTTACATTTCTACCACAGACTGGAATGGAAAGGGGCCATAACTTATTTAGTATGTCGAAATTTTTAAATTTTTATTAGTAATGCACGTTTATTGTTTAGATCCTAATAGACATTTTTGTTACTTGTAGTGACATTTATATTTTCCAATATTTCTTATGTGGTTAGTAAAATGCATGAGTTGATTCTAAGAGAATTTAGGTTTCTCCGTGCACTAAGCATAGTAGGAAGGACACAGAGCACTGCTGTGTTTGTAATGTTAGAAATGGACAGAGGCTTCCGATCGTTGCTTCTCTATACTTAACGGTAAGGTAAATGTAAAGTTGTCCCTGTGCATAACTAATTAAGCACTACGCCATGAAGGTGTATGTGGGAGTGGATATATGGATCCACATTTTCTTGACTTCGGCACTAGCTGGAGGTGACTGATATAGCTTTACACCCCGGCTGCTTTACCCCCAGTACCCATTGGATAAGAGATGGACCCTGGTTTGAACGACTTGGAGAAGAGAAAATTCTTGACCCTACCGGGACATGAAACTCCGACCCCTCTGACGTCCAGCCCGCAGCCAGTCGTTATAGCGACTTCTTTATCCCTGCTCCTATACGTAACGCTTCGTTACTTTATTATGTTTGGTCTAAATATCAAATCTTTCAAGCATGACTGTCGTTTCATACGTTCAAAGAAACTGGTGTAAATCTTCTGCAGAATAGCCGTGCCGTGGCATTAGCTAGCCTGTACCGTGATCATGCACTGATCTCAACGCGTAGCGAAAGCAAACTTGTGTTAATTTAAGAGAAAATAAACAAATTTGGTGGCATATGTCAGAACTGTGTCGAGATATGTGGCCCACGTATTATACCGGAACTACGTGTACATCAGTTCGCTTTACGTGGAACTGAGGGAAACCAAGCGATTTCCCTCTTCAGTTCGCTTCTCCTTCATCCGAATCTCGTCTTCTTTTCACTTACATTTGTCTTTAAGGGATTCCTTACGACAGAGTATAATGGAAATACTCTCTGGCAGTGGCGATGAATACGAAGTGAATGACCAATTAATTATCAATAAAGAAATATCTTTTGAACTGCTCCGCCTATGCCTGACTTTATCACATTGCTGACTCTATGTACCATTTACTTTTAGCGCTCAGTGGGTCGGAATTTCTCTAAGAGAGTGAATTTATACGATTAAGCTTGTACTCAGAATACAAAGCTACAGAGATCGATTAGAAAACACTCCCTATATTAAAGAAGCAATATCTCGTGAAATATGAAATAGTGTTGTGTCTTTGTTTAATACTTAGAAGAATTCCCAAAGTCTTCGACATCCTTACACGGTCTTGTTGTGAGCACACTTTGTATACATGCAGATATTGGAATGATATTCCATATAGCGTAAATGGGGCCATGTATTCTACACATACAAAACAGGGTTCTGAAGAAATGCGCATATTTCCAGAATGACAGCAGTTACAATTACCTCTCTCAGGTGAAAAGACATAGATTTTTCCCGTCCAGACTCTGTTTCTCACATACGCCCATATAAAACATTCAGTTTTGTGAGCTATGGACTTCTTGGAAGCTGTGTTATTGATTCACATTTTCCAGTCCGTCTATCAGGAAATGCAGCATTCAGAGCAGTTCGAACCTGAAAAGTGAAATACTGTGGGAGTCGTCCTGTTGAAAAATATCTCGCTATCATTTCTGCGACTTTTGAAAACCAAAGAACTTTAATACGTCGATATGAAGTTTTCTCCTAATGGGGTGTTCTGCAGGAGCGAGAGAGATCCTACGCCACTGCCACAGAGGAGCCCACTCCCCCACACAAATCAGGGGCGCAGTCTGGGCCCTCCTGTGACCCTTGGTCTGCTCCCAGATTCGACAGCTGCGACGATCAGCGTGGCTTGTAATGTGACTGGAAGCTTTGTCGGTGGTACGTAACTCCTCTTAGAAGATCCTCACCTTCACCTTCATCAGTTTCACTTCATACAGAATCTGCATACTAGAATTCGTTTTTGTGAGGATGAATGTATTTAATTCCATGTTGCTAGGCAACCGCACATAACAACAGACGAACTGTCGGATGCGGTGTTTTCTAGAGGTAGTCGGCAGCTGGTGAGGACGTGAACACGGCAGCTACATTGCTGGAATCCGTTACCAGGCAACGCCTAGTGAAGCCATAGGAGATCTAGTGTGTGCTATAGTGATTGGAAAAGTGTCGATTAATGATGGCGCTATAACTACTTGTAATTTCGATTTGTAAGTTTTCAATAAACCAAACTGCCAATCCAGACTCCATGTCTACTCACTAAACACGTGACAGTGTGTATAAAATCTACCAACAAAGGGATCGACTAAACGACATATTCTCCGGCAGTAAAAATAAATATACGGCGTCATCATGAACTTGCCAAACAACAACAACAACCCCATCTAGGTAACACCACTGAACAATACCTGAAACTGTACCTGCCAGTTGTGCTCCAGCTACAGCAAAACACACTGCGTTACCTTCAAGTGTACAGACAAAAACACGTCTGCCTTCCAAAACACAATCTACTAGACAAGTAGAACTCTACCGGCAATTCCAATAATAAATTGTCCAATTCATAAAACTTACGTAATGCAGTATACAAGTATTATGTTTTTGGACATTATCCATCGTCTTGTCTATTTTCTAAAACCGTCCTGTTCTTTATAAAAACACAACGTTTCGGAGACTGGATTCTGTCCCCGTCCTCAGGTAAAACCTACTCAGTTGGTTCCATAAGGGCTAGGTTTTTCTGTTGGACTCAACTGAGTAGCTCTTATATCATGACGGGGACAGAATCCAGTCCCCGAAACGTTGCGTCTTTCTAAAGAAACATGGCGGTTTTTAGAAAATAGACAAGACGATGGATAATGTCCAAAAACGTGATACACGTACTTGTAGCAATAGACCATCGTCACAAACTTTTAGATCTTATTAATCCAGTGTAATTTTCACATCAATCTACACGCTTTCACTGCATCAAAAAATCGGTCCGTAACTCTAAAGACATAATTTATACTCCACCCTTAAGTAAGTTGCACCCCTACTCTTAACATTTAACTAATCATATAGCTACTAAACTTGACACACACTACGTAATTTTTCTTTTTGTATTAGCACTCGTCTACTTTCCAACAAAACACCAGAAGACTTACTGAGTTCCAGCACGAAACACAATATACAGATTAGACTGAATTTACTAAGAGAAGTATATACAAAGAAGAAAAAAGCCAAAGTGACGATTCATGAATATGCAGTACTGAGAAGAATTCGTTCCAGGTAGAAAACGTATAGTGCCAAACGCTATAGAACTCTTATAACTTTGCAAGTACTAAAATCTATACTGAAAACACCAGAAAATCTCCCAAGCCTCCAAAAATATAACAATACTATTGCATAACGTAAAGTTATTATTTTAACTCATTCGACCTGAAAGGCTACTCGTATATAGCAAAATTGAAGGAACGACACAAGGGTACATTGTATACAGGCACACGACCTATCGGGTAGAGAGCATTCTACATCATACTTTCAATTTTTCATATAATTTGAATAACCGTTATTATATTTTGCTCAATTGTCTGTAAAACTTGATCGGATCCGCCCAAATCCACTAATGTTTTATCTACGTTCTTATACATTGCCACAATTTAAGGAATTGTTTTTATAGCTCGTCCACGTTTTAGCCAATTCATTATATGTAAGATTTGAGGTTTTCACGGCGGTGACTATGAAGAAAACAGTCTTCTTGGATGTGACACCGTGTAGATGTGGTGTTAACCGACGTTTCGGAGGAACGTATCGCTTCCATCTTCAGGGTAGAAGGAACAATAAGAAATCCGCAAGCTAAGAGACCGTGAGAACCGGTACAAGCAGTCTGCAGTCCTGTATAAATGGCAGAGAGTTCAGAACGAGAATCAATGATAGCATATCCAACAATTTTGCAATAAAATCAGGTGTACCACAAGGCAGTGTCTTAGGCCCACTACTGTATTTACTGTACACAGCAGACATACCAGTCAATGCCAACACAACAATGGGCACATTTGCGGATGATACCGTGTTCCTCTCAGCCAACACAGATCCAGCAATAGCTACCTTCACTTTGCAAAATCATCTAAATCAAATACAAGAGTGGACAAATACATGGAAAATAAAAATCAACGAAACCAAGTCAGTGCAAGTAAACTTCAGTCTAAGAAGGGAACAATGTCCTGCAGTTTTCTTTAATAACATACAAATACCTGAATCACCCAGCACAAAATACTTAGGTATTCCTCTAGACAACCATCTAACCTGGAAGGAATACATTACTAAAAAACGCAAAGAAATTGATCTAAAAATCAAGGATATGCATTGGTTAATTGGAAGAAATTCCAAGCTCTCATTAGACAACAAAATCTTACTTTACAAAACAATAATAAAACCAATTTGGGTAAATGGAGTGGAAATATGGGATGTGCTAGCAAAACCAATATTTCCATAATCCAAAGATGTCAGTCAAAGATACTACGTATGATTACTAACGCCCCACGGTATGTTTCCAATATAACACTCCATGAAGACCTGAAAGTGCCGCTAGTAAAGGAAGTTTTAATAGGGAAAAGCAAAAGATACCTCAACAAAATAGAAGGACATGAGAACGTACTAATGCAACCGTTACTGGAACCAGGCAATAGACGAAGACTAGAAAGGAATTGGCCAGCCGACCTGAGAGATGGTTAACGAGGACTTATCTCTGGATAAGCCCTCTACACGTCACGAAGAATACTACAGCAAATTAGCTTATGGAATCAAATGTAATTCTGATTGCTAATTTTATGTAAATAAAAAAAACACTGAACATCTAGCAATCACAGTTGATTTATTGCGTTTTAAGTTTCTGAAAAAAAAGTGATTATTTGTTGCTCGTACAATACTTTTTGGGTGTGATGAGAACTACTGTCAAACGAATTTAACAGGTCATGTTACAACCTTTCGTACAATACTTTTTGGGTGTGATGAGAACTACTGTCAAACGAATTTAACAGGTCACGTTACAACCTTTCGTCAAATATTTTACAGAAAAAATATTCACGTGATTGCCGTGAATTATATTGTTTCATTTTCCAGAAAGGAAGTATACGTGATATGTAGTTCGTGAGCATCTCAAAGTGATACGTAGTTCGTAAGCATCTCATGGTGGTATGTAGTTCGTAAGCATCTCAAGGTGATATGTAGTTCGTAAGCATCTCAGGGTGATATGTAGTTCGTAAGCATCTCATGGTGGTATGTAGTTCGTAAGAATCTCAGGGTGATATGTAGTTCGTAAGCATCTCAGGGTGGTATGTAGTTCGTAAGCATCTCAGGTTAAACAAATTTTCAAGAATATAATGTGGCGCAGGGCGGGTTTTCTCCGAGTACTTCTGTTTCCCCTGCCAAACTTCATTCCACCAAATTCTCCATCATCATAATCACCCGGGGCAGGCTACAATTGGCCACTCAGTGGCCGCCGTGCCGAGCGGACCCAGTTGGACTCCACCCCCCCCTACTAAGCGAATTTTTAATATAATATTGTGTTCAGAAATGAAAAAATAAACAGATGTATACAGGAAAACGCTTCGAAGAACCAGCTCATGACTTCGGAACGCTAGCAAGAACCTGCAGCATGTCATGAGTAGCTACAGAAACGCTATGACCTGTAAGTACAGTTCGAGATGCAGTGACGTACCGAGCGTCATAAAGTGTTCTGATAAAGGAATCACAAGTAAGCAGCGATGACGGTGAATTGATGGAACATGAAATGCATTTTGAACTAAAAGAGAGAATGAGGATTAGGATTTGAAGATGGAAGAGGGGAAGAAGCAAAGAAACATAAATAACACTCACATTCAGAAGTCTGTGGATGCAAAGGGAAGAGGGAAAAGGAAAAGGAAATGCTACGAGAAAATGTAACGAAAAAAGTTATAGAAGACGGCATAAATAAGAGGCAGAGATGTTTTACGTCAAGGTAAAGAAAAGACAGAATGAATAAGACAGATATCGTTTGGAAAGTGAGAGGCATAGAAATGAGGTCATAAAGTTTATATGAAAGATGAAACTGTCCTGCGCTCAGTAACAAATGCATGACACGTGTAGGGAGAGGGACGCCGGGAAGCCTAGCGCAGCCTACACGACCAGATCAAGGGTTGGAATTACTGCAGGGTACAAGGGTATCGGTCCAAGTTTCCCTGTGTTCTACTGTGGCAAGAGAAGCCTCCGTAGTTTGAGAGCCTCAGTCCCAGGAGTGCTACTGCTTGCTGGAACAGGAATTCACAAAGCATGTATAGCAGAGAAATTTCGCGTTCAAATTAGATTCTGATTCCATAGAGGGTGTTCTTGATTAAGAAGAAAGCAATGACGTCGGTGACTTCGCTGTCGAAGGCCCCCTGGGGGTGCTGGATGTACTCCGGACAGAAGAGTACATGTTAATCAGCACTTTATGTTCTTCTTTTACACGGGTAGAGGGAGCCTTTCAGTAGTCTGATTCTCCATTGAAGATGCCCCCACCTTTTATCGTCAGCACAAGAGAGGAGGCCAATCTACATTCCAGATGAACTGTTAAAGAATAAAGGTACTCATTGGCCGACTGTACAACGAGATATCCAACTCGAATCCAAATTGGTGCATGTCTGTACGTCTGTGTTCTTAGTGACCTTGAGAGTGGCTTGTTTCCTGTCTCCTCTCTTATTTATGATCAAGAAAACCGTGTGGTTAGCGGAACCTGGGCCTGACAAACATGCCGAGGAAATGAAGATGATAGCGACCTTAATGATAATGATAATCCGGGTAGCCGCGCCGAGACGCAGGTTGTAATCTCCCTTGGGAAATATCTTCCATGTGAAGGAAGGAGGGACGCGGTGATGGGCTGATCTCAAGTCTACGCAGTCTTGTAGCAAGTCTGTATCGCATCCACAGGACATCTGAAGCAGAAAGGGCGAGCGCTGGATTCGGGTTCATGAAGAAGTGGTTGAGAGATTCTTAGGTTACTTAACGACGCCATTTCAACTTTAGATGTTATATAGCAGCAGACAGAATGGGAAGGTTGTCATGCATGAGTGCGCAACTATTTGTGTAAAAAGAAGTAAGTAAAGGTATCCCTGTAACAGGCCGTGGAGGACCATAGGGCTGTGAGAGGTCGAGGCTCCCACATTTTCTAGACAATCGGCTCACAGATGGCGGTGGGGTTGTCAGCCCTACGCGCCGCCCGCCCTTTACCCCCAGAAACATTCCTGGTACTCATTTCTGTTAGAGGCTGAGTCGGCCCCAGGGCCATAGTGCGGCTGGAAGGATTAGGTCAATTGAAAAAATGTACCTCATCAGGATTCGATCCAATGACCTTCCAGCTTGTAGCATAGTGCCTGAACCAACTACGCCACCGCGTGTAGGAATTATTCTGGGTTTGAGTTTCGCCTAGAAGAGACGGTTATCGCTACAGTATATCTGTACTTTTCCTCAGTCACTCCAAATAAAGGCTGGGGCATTATCTCAAGATTTTAAAGTGGCGACAAATGTTTCATTATTTTTCAATATTCACCATTCGCAGTCATTCAGAAACGACTAAAACATCCGCAACTAAGAAGGAATCATTAAATAAATCGAGAACCCAAGAACCAAAAGTTCGACTGGAGGGCATGATAAATCACAGAGCCCCCAGAGATTCGAGCCGTGTACCTCCCAATCTTAAATCATGTACTGAGTAAGAGCAACCTATTAAATATGATTTATTTGGTTTTGTGCAGTTCAAGGCAGCGTTATGCTCGTGGAACTCCCGTTTTAAAATAACACATGTAGTTGAAGATTGGAGAAAGAGCTAAACATTATTAAAACAGACGAGACTTTTACTAAATCTCGCTAACCACTCCCCTCTTCAGTCTTCCAGCACTTTCTGTTTATCGCTTGTTGAGCCTCGTATTTCAGCAGTTGCTTAGACTTAAAAGCTACAATGAAGGAAACAGATGCTCTGGGTGCTGCGGGACAGTATGATCTCAGGGGTGGAGAGTGGTGGGATAACCACTTACATTGAGATCGGATCAAACTAGTCCTTATCCCACCGGAAATTTGTGTATGTGAGGAAGGTCTATTTATTCTCTATAGATAACGCATTTTAGTTTCACCTCGTGGTGAGCCTGACCCACAGTCAAGTTTGCATTAGTCTCTTGTATTTTAGTGCTATTGTGAGACAAGGCAAATTAATATAAATTTGAAATATTTCAAGTTAACCCGTGATGTATCGACTAGAGAAGAGCTGAGTGGAAATGCAGACACTGACATGAGGAAGAACTTTATGTTAGAGTCCTGTAGTGCTTTAGAAGAATGGCAATGTGTTGAACGTGTGTTCCGGACTGAGAATCAAGAAATTCGGTTAGAATGCTCTTAGAAATAGGCCACGATGAAGATATAAAATATGATCATATTATTAAGAGTATTGAGACGAGAACGAGACAGTCCTGGGACAGCCGCCGCCAGAGACGGTTGGGATCCAGCCACGGCCAAGGATAGTTGAGTATTGAAGTATTGGGCCAGAAGTCACGTGATATTGTAAGTCGTAATAATTGTAAGAGGGGGTGTCCAATAAAGATTCGCTAAATCCGAGATCCACGTGAAGTTATTTGTCGCGTGGTGTCTCCACCTTATCGTGGTGAGGGGGTTTGAGTATGCCAAGGACCCTGAGAGCTATACCAGCGGTAGCGTAGCTACTGGCAGGGCCTCCCTTGCTGGACAGGTCAAAGGGTAGGCATCAGACGAAGAGAGACACCAAAAACTGATGCCGGAAGCAGCGTCATCAGCAGCGACTTGAAGCACAGAGCAAATGATGCTCGAGATGGTTCAAGTTCGTATAGCAACAGGCGTGACCAGAGTGGTTTGAACGGCTGTTGTACTGCGATGTGGAAAGCAAATGGAAAAACTACCACATTATCACTTTTCCTGGATAGTCTCTTTCCAAAAACAGAAGATCACATTAAGTGGAGGAACTGTTTTGGAAGAGACTGTGGACCTGTCGTCTGACAGATTACTGATGAATGAATGAATATTATTAAGAAGGAAGCCGTCTTCTGGGATATGACGTCCTGTAGATATTGTGTTAACCGACGTTCGAAGAATGTATTGCCTCCCTCTTCAGGGTGGTAGATGAAGAAAGAAAACCCGCAAGTGATACGTTCCTCCGAAACGTCAGTTAATACAATAGCTACGAGAGGTCACATCCAAGAAGACGGCTTTCTTCAAAGTCACCGCCGTGAAAACCTCAAATCTTACATGATAATATTATTGATGCGAATCAAAGAGACAAGCAGGCTATTGTTTCGAATTGAATTGTTGCACAATTCGTATCAGAGGCGGATTGTTTTACTCACACTGAACTGGCGTTTTACATTCAGAAATAAATTAATTAGAATAGAAGTGTTTGTTCATGGGACATTTTAACCGTTCGTGTTTATCGTGCTGTAGCCCCTGCGTGATCCATCTGCTAGAAGAGTTCCTTACGTGACTCATTGGCTTTGTTTCGTTCCCAGAGTAAATAGAGTTTATTTTTCTTATAATATATAAACTGAATTGGATAGTTAATGAAGATGTAAGGTATTTTCGTGAATGTCTGGTTGAATTCATTCACAATTAATAACCATGGGTTCAGTTAAGTCAATGTAATATTAAGAAACCTCAAGGAATTTTTATATTCTTTCCTTTGTCGGACTGCTGGCAGGCGTCATATTGCTGCTGCAAGATCTTGTGACCGGCAATCTCGAAAAGGGTTTGATTTTTTCCTTCTGCCACCTGAGGTTCTACCGCGCCCCTCCTATGCATCCCACCCGAATTAAATTGGTCGAATTACCCCACCCCTTGTGTTAGAAAGTAAATTCTGGTCTTTCCAACTTATATATTTCAATTAAGAATTCAAGTACCATCGCATATACAATTTTTAACTATACTTTTGACTATGTAACTGATCAATTAAGATTTTAGCTTTTATTGTTTGTATTCATGCACACCATTTTATGCCACTGTATATACTTGCAAGTCTAGCACTGTGACTTATATTTAACATGCAATTCAATAACGAAAGTTTTAATGTATCTGCCTGATGCTGGCCTTATTGAAGGCCGAAACATGTAGCAAAGGTATCTTCTAGAGCTGCTTACAAGTGTTATTGACGTTGTGTTCTTACGGTTTTCAGTAAGATGTATATTTCTCCATTGCTGATCACAGTGGCCGTGCGAACTAAGTTATTCACCGTCTTCGTCCATGCGAACACTGGGATAATTGGTTCGAACCCCACTCGAGTCATGGGTGTGTGTGTGAGTATCTTTTTGTTCTGTGTGTAGGTAGCGACCTTGTGACGGGCTGATCCCCGTCCAAGGCATCCTTCTGGCTGTGCATATTTTAAGAAAGTGAAAAAGCGGCCAAGGTCTACAAGGGCTGTAGAGCCATAGATTGATAGATATATTCATAGGAAATAGATTTTCCATTGCCGCTGTTAAATGTTAGCACTTCTTGTCGTTTTAACGCCTTCACATTCACATAACCTAACCTTACCAGAAAGACAATCCGAAGAGGACTGGACCCTTCTAATAAATTGATGCTTTTTCTCCCCAGGAGTAAAATATCTGTCCTAAGTTTCCCTTCATAGCTACTGTGTGTAGGCCAATACATATTTAAGCAGTTACCGACTGGCCAAGTTTGGGAAACCTGACACTGGGACGCTGTCCTAGGACTCGACAGCAGCACGGAGTTTGCGGTGTGGAAACACATTTCTGTGTTCGCACTGTTTAGACGTGAAACCCGATAAAAATATGAGCCGCGAGGGATGCGATCTGCATGTGTGCGGCTTCACACGCAAATTTGTCGCGTCGGCTGAACATACCGCAGAAGCCGCTCGCAGAAGGTCACATCCGCAGGAATTGCATCACAAGTGTACATCTGGTTGCATACATCATCATTTCCCTCATTAATTAGTCTTGCTCTTTTGCCGCGAATACAAGAATTTATTTATCCACTTTCTGCCTTTCTGTCGGCTTATTTTCATTAAATATTAAGAAACCTTTTACTTTTTGTAGTCCCTCCGTAGTTTGGCTGTCCGCTGTTATCTCAGGATAGTGAGAACTTTTACTTGTTGTAGTCCCTCCGTAGTTTGACGGTCCGCTGTTATCTCAGGATAGTAAGAAACGGTTTGCTTTTTGTAGGACTGGAGTTCTCACAGCGGCGGCTATGAACAGTTTTTGTCTTCTGGGGTGTAACGCCGTGTAGTACGTCGAAAGTTAACCAGCGTTTCGGAGGAACATATTGCCTCCATCTTCAGAGTCTACAAATACTAATCCAAGCAAGAAACCAGCAAGAAGCAGGTATATTTAGTTGGATTTAAACTGACTGTAAGGCATTATATCCCAGAACATAAAGACACGATTGATTTTTCTTTTCCTAGTGAGACCAGTACTACTACTACTACTACTACCACTACTTCAGAAACAGAAATGCCGCTTTTCTTCATTTTGCCTCTTGAGTTTTTCCCATTCTCTTCTTCGTGTATCGAGATGTGTTTGTGTAAGCTGTGTAGGCCACATAGTGTTTAAAGCGTAGAATGACCGATACGTTCATTCATCAATGGCTCTATAGCTCTTTCTTGGGCCCTAACCTCTTCTTCAGTTTTGTAATCTTTTTTTACACAGACGGTAGGGTTGCTTGGATTAGAGAAAGTCCGTCACAAGGCCCCTACCTACACAGGACAACACAAACACAGAATAAACAGTCACAGAGATCTATGCCTTGACTGGGATTCGAACACACTACCCCAGAGTCTGAGAGAAATTAAATGATCATGGTCAGTTTTAAGTAATGAATTTTGTGTTTTTGAGGTCACTTAACTTTTTTAAAATTGTGGAATGTAGAAGGTTACTGTGGGTTGGAAACTTAATTCGCGTACAGAATTCTGTTGTTGAGAAAGCTCATGTAAATTTCCCATTCGGAAGACAGATATGGTCATGGAGGTTAAAAAAAAAAATCCGTGATTTCAGTCCTCAAGCGAACTATACCGACCGAGCGACCGCTGCTTGTCCGTGACGTTAGTGCCAACTTTTTACGGATAGAGGGTGTCACGTGGTCAGCGCAACGAATCTCCACGGCCGTTAATTTCGGTTTTATAGACCGCAACTCCTATTTCCTTGAAATGGATCCTCAATTATCCTCACGTGGACGAGTGGACCCCGTTCCAGACTCACTACTTCTCAGAAAAAATTTGGTAGGGCCGGGAATCGAACCCGGACCTCTGAATCTGCAGTCTGGAACTCTGACAACTAGACCACAGAGGCGGTCCGTAGTGGATAGTATTAACATTAATTTTATGCATATATGTTGTGAGGATTGGAGGTGGGTGCAACTGACTATAGATCGTGCCTGACAAATTGCTGATCTCTTGAAGGATGCTATGAAAATTCTCAGCCGCTACACGTCGATGGTGAAGAAGTCATACTTTCCGAAACGTTCATTTTTCTGCTGTACCGTATGAATTTTATTAATTTAAATTGTGAAGAAATTGTTAGCCCTGTAAACTCCGAATATTTCACCCCACCTTTTTCCGATGTGGAATCTCTGACTTCACCAGTGGACCACGCCCTCGGCCAAATTACTTTATTGTCATGTTGTCATCGTTAAGATTAATTTGAATATTATTGTTTCATCTACGCCTAGAACTTTCAGGTGGGTCTCTTTTCTTCTTTCTTTTTTGTTGAGGTGATTTAGAATCTGTGGTTCGGCCGCTTTCTGCTCTCTGGGTGTACCGGATCGTATCTTGCTGCAGGTAACACGGAGAAGGCGTGCTGTGAGCCCAACATAATTGCTTCCACGGTGAAGGTGGAACATTGTCCTGACTGACTGATTCTGTAAATGCTGCTAGTCGCGAAATTCAACAAAATAATTTCCGACGAAGTTATGGTCACTCTTTGGTGTTCAAACAAACAAAACAGCCGTGCCGCCCAGTGAAGCCAACACAATGCTATCGGTTAAAGCAACATATATAGTTGATGTCTATCGATCTGAATGACCGGAGTTCTATTCAAAGCGGGGAGAGTGATTTTCCGCTTACTGTCGCTGTGTACAGGCAGACTCACAAGGCCAGCCATCCTGTTACGCACTCTGTACTAATAGCCATTTCCTTTAGGGATAAGGCGCTTAACACGAAGATGATGACTGATTTTCTTCTAGTGCTGACATCTATAACGAAGTTATCTCCTCATGTACACCACGACGGCAAGGTGTTTAGGCACAGTGACAACTTTGTTGTTATCAAAATTTTAGGTTTATTTGATTATTTATCTCTTTATGGAATTCACTGTGACATAGATTATTTATGTGCCTGTAAGATTTGAGGTTTCCACGGCGGTGACCATGAAGAATGCCGTCTTCTGGGATGTGGCGCTGTTTGTATCTTTTGTGAACAGATGTTTCGGAGGAACGTATCGTCTCCATCTTCAGCGTAAAAAAATCCGCGGGCTAGGAACCAGCGTGAGCAGATGGCTGCTGTTCACACAAGATCTACACGGTGTCACATCCCAGAAGATAGCGTTCTTCATCCTTACGTACCTGTTAAACTTGGTTTGTTACTGTCAACAGGAAGTGCATGGACAAAAACTCCAAGTGTTTGGAAACAAATGAAATGGAAAGTTTGTGATTAACCTAAGGAAACTTTATAATATTACCTAACGAGAAATAGCCTGTATTGCGTAATTTGACTTCTTTTTGTCAAGATGGTCTCCTTCATCGTCATCTGCCTTTGTCGGAGGAGTCAAATGGGCTGAACCTGAATCTTGAATCGAGAATAGGAAATTTATTTGAAGACGACAATTTTTGGAAGGCTCCTACCAGAATAACCGAGTAGAAAGACGGAAGACTAAAATTTCAACAGATGTGTGGGAAACGGACCGAGAAGATGGGATTTCGGTTTAATTGACAGAGTGTTTATTCCAGTGTCGGTCATTTTTCCTTAAGTATCATATTATTATTGAAATAATTTATTGCCTTGAAATGCATCGCAAAAAATCATTAGTCTACTGTCAGTGGTTCAGATATTGTTCTCACTTCAAACTGTGGGTATCATGGAGGAGACGGTGAATTGAAAGTTTAGCGGGAACTGAAAGCATTTAAAAATCTATTGAAGTGGATGAAGTCTATTTTGTATTAGTGTCTATTAGTTTTTACACTCATACGTGCAACAATATGTTCTATGAAATTTATTAACATTTATTCACTTCAAACTTTATCACTACATGTTTCGACCAATGAGATCATCAGACGTTGTAATTATTTTTGGACTAGGAAACTGCTGTCTTCTCTTTTGTTGCTCGTCCCCTCGTTGCGCATGTGTACCTGTAACATGTGTACATTCTTCTATTAGAATTCATATATGCATAGTTTTATGTGTCATGTAATTATTTGTTTGTGTACTTATTTCATTTGATGTGTTGTGTTGCGTGTCTTGTTGAGCTGGACCGGTTCTTTTATAATACGTATGCTTATGTCTCTGTCTGGTGTCTATATACAGTAAATTAGTGCATCAGACTGCATTTGCATTTATGAATAAAATAGTCACTGAAAACTACAACTTACGTATATGCTTAGATACACTAGAAAAAATCACTTTGTGTGTCACTACACTCATATACGAGTCGAAAACTAAGTATATAGGAGTGTAGTGTGATAGATGTGATATGTAATGTACTACTTTATGGTTTAGTTCTTCTGACAGTTCAATTTGTCATCCTGACCTGCTTGTGTATATCTTTTCTCGCTTACTTCTCAGAAAACTTCGGAAAATTTGAATTGTTGAGGTATGTGTTTACTTTGTGCTACCAGGAAAATTTCCTTCATTTTGTGACGTTTCCTGGTATAATCGTACATACGTATATACTGAAACACTCAAAACAATTAAAGATTAAACGGAGTCATAAAGACTATACGACGCAGTCGTTCTGAATTATTCCTGCTCCAACTTCCACACGCTCCAACTAACCATTGTTACCGAACGGGGTACAGAACCATAGTCCTGTTTATTTAATTAATCACACGTCGTAAGTGGATGTTCCTCATTTCTAATTACACTAGAACTCGGCACATAAACTGGACCAATGTATCAACAACCCAAATTTCTTCACCGGGAACACTCCCCTAACATCCATTGGCTTTTATAATCTTTTGTTTTGAATTCCTGACGCGAAAACAGATATCAATTTACTGTCAGAAGTGCTAATAATAAAGAAGTTCATAAACATGTCGGTAATTTTAAGCGGAATTGAACAATACCTAAGGGCTATGCTTGTAACCAAGTGCTGCTGTTGTCACGAAATCAGCAATGCAGTTGGCTAGCAACGCGTGCAGATTGAGGGAGGCGGCGGATATGATAACAATGGTTCATTCATACAGACTTGGCATTCTTTATATTGTGTAGATGTGGAGAACGGGTATCAGGGCCCTGTAATAATCGCTGTCTGCACCGCCCATGTAACTCGAGAGTCCTGTGTAGCGCGAAATTACAATTCTTCATTTCTATTAATTTATTTACTTCTTTTCTACCGTACTTTAATGCTTCTTTGCTTTATGTCCCCAGTTCCAAGTTTATGTGTCCGTTTTGTGACTAGATTGTGGTCTGTTGGTTTAATTTGTTCTTTGCTTTATAATCCATTAATTTTTCCTTTTTTGAATTTCCGTACTTTAATGGCTTTTCCTTTACGATTGCCGGTCCTCTCGAAATGCTGTATCGAGTGCGCAGGGTGGCGGCACACCTTTGGAGGATAAACGCGATTGACTCGCCTCTCGAAATGCTGTATCGAGTGCGCAGGGTGGCGGCACACCTTCGGAGGATAAACGCGATTGACTCGCCTCTCGAAATGCTGTATCGAGTGCGCAGGGTGGCGGCACACCTTCGGAGGATAAACGCGATTGACTCGCCTCTCGAAATGCTGTATCGAGTGCGCAGGGTGGCGGCACACCTTCGGAGGATAAACGCGATTGACTCGCCTCTCCGTGTTGCAGAGGGGAGCCGTGAGAAGTTCTAAGAAACTCGGATTTATTCGCTGATAATATGGCACCGGGTTCGAAATGTCTTCGTTGCTAAATGCTTTGAACACTTGTTGCGGCTGCGGACGTACAGACGAATACTCGTGTCTTGATTCCATTTCAGGCTCTACACTTTTTCTATGAGACACAAGGAGTGTAGTAGCTCAAACTTCTCTAAAAGAAAACCGACTGCTAGCTGTGATGGCTTAAGTATTGCTGTCACTGAACCCCAACTAGTGCCGAGGTCAAGAAAACGTGAATTTATACATCCACTCCCCCATACGTCTTCATGATACAGTGCTTAATTAGTTAAGGATAAAGTAAAGGTAAAAAGTTAAAGCTATCCCTGTAACAGGCCGTGGAGGCCCATAGGGTTGTGAGCCGTCGAGGTTCCCACATTTTCTAGAAAATCGGCTCGCAGATGGCGGTGAGGATGTCAGCCTTACGCGCCGGTCGCCCTTTACATAACAGAAATATTCCTGGTACTCATTTCTGTTAGAAGCTGGGTTGACCCCCGGGCCATAGTGCGGCTGGAATAATGTCATCGAGATTCGAAAATGCGACCCTCCGGCTTGTAGCATAGTGCCTCAAACTTCTACGCTGCCATGTAGTTTAGCTTAAGGACTTTACACTTTACTTTACACTGCTTGACAAACAGCGCTACCGGCTTCAAAACTCGGCGGTTCGGGAACGATCCCACGTCAGGATATATGGGATTTGTGGTGAACATAATGTCATTGAGAGCAGGTTTCTTCCAGTACTACAGTTTCCCTTGCCAATTCGCGTTCCATCAACAGCTTCGTATCCATTGATAATCTTCTCCTTGATGCTGCATAGGCTCGATACGGACAGCGTCGTTAATTAACAAACTCAAAAATAAACTTCCAACCCC
>NW_019739216.1:581533-589465 GCF_002891405.2 Cryptotermes secundus | reverse complement strand
CACACACACACACACACACAGGGCACTCTGCATCCCATTGCGTAGTTCTGCTGCTGCCTCTCCCGTGTTTACAAACTCAACACTCGATCACCCTGACCAGAACACCGAGGAGTATGAAGCGTTTATTCACATGTATAGGCGAAGGATGAAATTAGCCATTTCCGAAATTTAAGAAAGAAGCTCTACCGATTGAGCCAACGTGCTCGATGGCAGGTACGAAGTGTTTATGATGGCATGCTACTGTTTATTCTGAGGCTTGGTTCCAACTGCCTCTACAGGAATAATGCACTGTCTTAACGGAATTGAGCTCGGAACTTCTTATATCATTTGAAGGCCGAGCAGGTAATATTATCAAAGACTTTCCCTCAGTCCCTTAAGGTGAATTCCCCGTTAATAGCTTTCATTAGACCAATAACGCTTCCTGTCACATCCCACCTAATTCAGTATTCACAATAGCCGTCTCACTTGCTCGTCAAATAACATCCCTGTTTGTTGCAGTGTCACGAATGACCTTCGAGGAAACCCAGCCTCTGTAGCTGTGACATCGCGCTCCGGCTCCTAGCCTAAGGTTCGTCTGCTTCTTCTCTGCGAGCCTTAGTTTCGGGTGCAGCCGATCGCAGTGACCGCGCGCTCTAAGGCATGAACCCTCTTCGCTCGCTCGGAATCTGAGAACGTGGGTTCGAACCCCAATTAAGGCATGGATGTTTGTGTTTATTCTGTTTGTGTTAGCTAGCGGCCTTGTGACGGGCCGATCCCACGCCCATGGAGTCCTACCGACTGTCTGAGATTAAGAGAAAATAAAATTTACTTACCTCGACTCCACAAAGGTATAAGAGGAGCGGAAAGAAAGAAAGAAAAGTTTTGGGTGCAGATATCTCAGATTCCAAAGCCGCTTCTCTCTGGAGCCAACATTTCAGTACGACCGTCAGCCTTAAATAGCTTTCAACATAAAATTTATAAAATACATACTTACTCTCAAATAAATTTTCTTCCGTATCGAAAAGAAACTTAACTCTGTTCAGGGTGACGTGCCGTGTGAATCGCATTAGCCTCGCCCGTATCTCCTACGAAACACGTCTCATATTTATTGTTAAGATTAATCATTTTATAAAGCAAAGGCAGCGTTTACCTAGAACTAAATCAAGCACAGTTTGGGCACAACGTCGCAGAGGCGCTCCGGGGATGGTAAACTGAATCAGATAGAATTCGAAATGGGCGTCTCGGAGAAAGAGGGAGACACTGCAGTTCTAGGATCCTGCTGAGAGACTGCAGAATTATAAGCTCCGGTCCAAATTGTAATCCTATATCAGAACAATTGCTTCCAGGTTCAGCATGACTTCTCAAACAGCTGGCGGCCATGCTTTAAAGGAAGTGATGTAATGCAATGGATTCTGGGAAATTACCAAAAGATCCCGCTTTAAAAGACGACGTATTGACTTGTCCTTGAGAGGATGAACTAATTACAGGTTACAATAATAAAAATAACTGCAATAACAAAAATAATGATAACGAAAATATCAGCAAGAAAAATAATGAAGCCACAACAATAACAGCAATTTCAACAGTACCACAGACCGCTACAAACACGCTGACATTTTCGGTGCTGTCTTAGTGCTGCAGAAGAGTAAGTAACGAAAGGTTCCTTATCTGAAACTTACTCCACTAAACATTGCTAGGGTGGTCGACTCAAGGATTATGATATCGAGGGAGCATGTAGTATGCACGGAGAACGATGAAATCTGCGTACAAATTTTCTTCGAGAAGAAGAGAAGAGAAAACTTGGACAACCTAGTTGTGTGTTGACGGATAAACATTAAAAATGATATATGTATTATGAAGTAAGACTGAAATGTATGTAACAGATTTATGTGTGTTAGGTTAGAGACTGCTAATGAAGCTCTGTAAACGTTATGAAAGCCTTAAAGTGCCATTTCCAGACCAACTAAGCTACTCCACACGAGACATTCTCCGGCTGGAGCTATTCGTAATTAGCCATCCTGTGTATTAACGCTAAGAACGAAGCATCATGCATACTGTTACGGGCGCTCGGTGGATGGTAACGTTAGAACCAGGGCATGACTTGAAGGCCTCAGGTTTCATTGTCGTAGAGCACTGTATCACTGCGCTGCTAACGAACTTCTGCTTACCAGGATGCGGTAATTGGAGGTGTGGGTCTCCAGGTCGCGCTGGTGTGGATGGAGTTGTATTTCCATCCCTCCATCCCTCCGGCTCTCGTTGCTGAAATGTTTTCCTACAGAAGGGAAGTGTCCGGGAGCTATATTTCCTCAGATAAATTTGTCATAAGCATTGTGAAGGAAACTTGGTCTCTAGTTATGATGGTGGGGGTATCGGGGAACGTCTGAGATCAACGTGCTCACAGCAATATTTGGGTCTTTCTCCTCTCTGGCCTTTAGTCCACAAGCGAATTATACCGACCGAGCGACCGCGAGTGGTCAGCGCTACGGACTCCCACGGCCGTTAATTTCGGTTTTCTAGACCGGATATATTCGGATCTAAGGTAGATAAAATAGCACGAGGAAAGTGAAAAGTATAAGGAACTTCTCACGATACATTTTTTCCTGGTATCATTAAGGTATCTTTATTGTGTGTATCCTGTTGTGTATAAATACGGGATATTATTGTATGACCGTCAACACAATAATCTTCAGATAAGTTAATAGTACTATATTAACATCTCATTATTTTCTGTGAGGACAAGCGGTAGCGTAGTTGGTTAAGGTGCTATGCTACAAGCCAATAGGTCGCGGATTCGAATCCCAATGAGGCTACTGGAATTTACACCTGGCCTAATTCTTTCAGCCGCACTATGGCCCTGGGGTTGACTCAGTCACAAACAGAAATTAGTACCAGGAAACTTCCTGTGGGTAAAGGGCGGCAGGAGCTTAAGGCTGGTAACTTCACTGTCATCTATGAATTGATTGTCTAGAAAATGTGATAACCTCGACGTCTCATAACCTTATGAACGCCCTCGGTCTGTTAAAGGGATAGCTTTACTCTTTCTTTACCTTTACAGCTTGTGAAATTGTTGACGAATTCAACTGGTTAGGAATGATTATCCGCACGAGGGAGTTCGATTTGTCTGTTTGCTTCAATTGGGCTTCTTTCGTTTCTTTATTTATTTCAAGCTGCTCTTCATCTGAATGTTTTCTTATTTGCTCAAGATACCAATCAGTTTATATCCTACTGTAAAGCTGCTATGCGTCTTCCAGTTCAATGACTGCATTGAACCACATGACCAGTTCTCTATCAGATGTGTACGTAAGAACTTACATTATACACTTAACTAATTAGTTTAATTTTATGTTAAAATTTCCATGCCGAAGAACATTTGTGTGTAGGAAGACTGACTGTTCCCACTGATCTACTTCGTTGCAGATTTAATGTCGGAAAACAGAGAATGAATGCCTGTCCGCTGATAGTGATTTAAACGGTGTCGATTCGTAGGTGTACACGGATGTATGGAATGTATCACCACTCTCGTGCAGTTCTGAGCTGTCCAGTCGGTTCTTTGTCTTTACTGTACTTGTTCATAAGGCCCAATATACGATTCTTTTAGCCGGTAAGATCTAACGTAACGGAGCCTCAGATAAGACCACACCACGGCGGTTAGTTAGAGCAGAAAGGTAATTAATGGAGCGCTTCATCTGTGACTCCACAGTCTTTTTGTTGGACCTTGGCCGTTTTTTCAGTTTCTTAATCATATATCATACACAGTCAGTAGGACTCCTTGCATGGGAGATCAGCCCGTCGCAAGGCCGCTATCTATAGACAGAACAACACAAACTCAAAATAAACGCCACAGATATCCATATCTGTTGGGATTCGAACCTACGATCTCATGTTTCGAGCGAGCGAAGACGGTTCATGCCTTAGGCAGCGCGACGACTGTGAGCGACATTAATGAATCCATAATAACGTAAAAATAAAGAACACCGATAAATACGAACCGAAGGCTTTCTAAATGTGTGTTTCCAGTTAGACCGAACAGTCGACCGTTGGAATTTCTACGTTGTTCAATAAATCGAAGTCAGCTCATTTGTTCACTTTCTTTGTTTAGTGAAACTGAATTAGATTGCATCTGATATTAGAGCATTTCAGACAGTTTGTTCTGCTTCTTGTTGATGTGACTTCTGCAAGTCGCTTGGGTGGACTGGAGCCTGCAGTTCTCCAAGAGACCCATACGAAAACTGTCACGAATTGCCCTCGAAATGTAGGTTTTCCCTTGGGATTAGATTACGTGCAACACAAACCTATCGGAGAAGTTACCGCTCCTGCGCGGCGCACAACAATATTTTGCTGTAAGCTGCCACATCAGTAACGGCCGACACACCAGCCCGTGCACCGCAGAATCTATCGATCTGTTGTGCGTAACTGCCACTTAACTTCCCTGTGGTAGTCTGATTCCTGGGTAATCTGACGAAGGTAGGATTCGAGGTTCTCAGAGCGGTCGTTACGATGAGTTCAATGTTGTCGGAAACAACCCTATGTAGTCTGCTGAAACTCACCCGAATTTTCGGAGGAACATGTCGCCTCCACACTACGGGCAGAAGAATAAACCAAATAAGAAACCAGCACTAATCACGTGGCAAGCAGCTTGCTGGTTTCTTCATTTTCTTATTATTTACCCTGAGGATGGAGGCACCATATTACTCCGAAACATCATTTGACTTTCAACGGACTATACGACGTTATAACCCACAAGATAGAAGTTCATAATCTAACGGAGTTCTTTAACTTATATAGGCTTGTTGGGAGTTTTAGTATCTGTATATGCGTGCAGGATTTAGGGAAAGCACAGACCACTTTAGAACAGTCTGCCTCCGGGTTATACATGCTACAATTTGTAGGTCCTAATCAAGTGACGGCGACGTTGACATTTGATCTATGTCTAAACGCCATTACCCCCCCCCAATAACACATGTGAGGGAATGGAGATAAAGCTTAACACAGTCTAACCTCGGCATTAGATATGGATGAGTGGTTAGCTTCAAGCTTCGGCCCTTTCTCTGTCTGTTTAAGTACGAAAATTCTGCCTCTGCCTGAAAAGGAACCCTTTCGCACAGTCCATTCTTAGCTATGTTGATCAGTGAGCTATAAGGGCTTTGCTATTATAAAAGCTTCGAAATCTGTCGAAATCTGTATAACGCTTGATGGAGATAGCCTCCTTCCTATTCTGAGACAAATTATCTGAGCAGTTTAGTGTTTCAATCCTCACAAACTAGCAGGAGCAGGCAACGTTGACAGTTCTGCTCGCTTCATATTGGTTACTTGCATGAATTAACGTACAGCACCAGAGATATAGGGGGAAAGTTCCTACAAAACGTCGGTTGATTTTCAACGAACTGCATGGAGTTATATGCCAGATGACAAAATTCTTCATGTATCAGACTTGATCATAAACATAAGATCAATATTATTATTATTATTATATTAATGTTAACCTCCTTATTTTATTAGGTGAAAAGTAAGTAAAAATTAAAGCTATCCCTGTACCAGGCCGTGAAGGCCCATAGGGTTGTGAGACATTGAGCCCAAAACTAATTATAACAGTGTTGATATATAGACCAGCTGGAGTACAGAAGAAGCGTGCACAGAAATTTGCTACATAAACCTGTCTGATGTTTGAGAAAGGGACTTTGAGGATGTGAACAGGAATTAACTGGCTCAGGTTTATTTCCTGCTATTAGCAGAGTTGAAATTTGAGATATTGTACTGGATAATTATTATTATTAGTTTCCCCAGTGCTTGCCTGTAATCTGTTTTGACTTTATAATGTGTTTGCCTATAATGTAATTACTTTTATCTACACTGTGCTCTGTCTGTAATTGGCCTTGCGGCTGTTGACTCGGCACATAAATAATAAAGAATTGAATTATTATTATTATTATTATTCGGATGTTATGAAAGCCATTAAGCGCCTGAGACCATCTTAATCTGTTGGAATTGACGGTACCCCTGGATTCATTATTAAGGGTTGTACTGATATATTTGTACCTATTCTTAAACATATCTTTAATCTAAGCTTACCTCAGCATTACTTTCCCTCCCTATGGAAGCAAGTAGCAATTGTCCCTGTTCTCAAAAAAGGCAAAAGTACCTCTGTTAGCAACTATAGGTCTATTTCTACTGAGTAATTTTTCTAAAATATTCGAATTTATTGTTCATGAACATGTTTCCCATTATCTAAAATCTAAAATTAGTCCTTATCTGCACGGCTTTTCAAAAACTAAATCCACAAGCACCAATTTAGTAACTTAGGTTGATTTTATCTCCCCTATAGTTGGCTCGCAGAGACAAGCTGATGCCTTTTATTTTGATCTGAGCAACGCATTCGACCTTGTCCCACGTTCTCTTCTTCATAAGCTTAGTGCTACTGGGCTTTCTGGTGGTTATGTAAGCTGGTTTCGCAGTCACATATCCAACCGGAAATCTCAGGTCCGTGTTTCTGGTGTTCTTTCATCACCCTTTGAAGTTCTCTCCGGTGATCCTCAGGGATCTGTCTTGGGACCCCTCCTCTTCAATGTGTTTATTAATGACATGTGCGATGCAGTTTCCCGCTCTAAGTGTCTGCTTTTTGCTGATGACATCAAAATTTACCGAGCCATTACTTCTCCTCAGGACTGCTATCTACTTCAGTCTGACGTTAACTCTATACAAGGTTGGTGCATTGCTAACTGTATGAAACCCAACATCAGTAAAACTAAAGTTATATCCTTCTCCAGGAAAACTAACGTACTGATCTACGATTATAAACTTTGTCAATCGTCAATAGCCCGGACCGATTCTATAAAAGACCTGGGAGTGTTTATTGATGCTAAGCTATATTTCCATGACCAGGTCAATTACATTTTCTCTCACTGTGCTAAAGTGTTGGATCTAGTTCGTAACATTACTTTCCATTTCTCATCTCTAGACTGTATGTTCAGATTGTACACTGCGTTAGTTAGATCTTAGCTTGAATATGAGTCCGTAGTCTGGAATTCGATTACGTCAACTGATGCCAACAGCTGGAAAGCATCCAGCAGAGGTTTGCGGCCCTCTGTTTTAATCGTTTCCATCCTCAAGTCCATTACAATTATTCCCTTGGCCTGGAGGAGTTAAAATTGCATACTTTACGTACTAGGAGACATCGCCTCGATGCCCTCTTTCTTACTCACGTTTATTTGGCCTCGAAATTCTGCCCTTCTGTCTGGAAATTGTTGGTCTCAGAGTTCCTGTCCGGTATAGCAGAGACTTCGCATTGTTCAATGTTTGCTCCTCATGCAAAAACTGACCCTCTGCCAGATGTGCATCAGCTGATAATGTTGTCTGCAGGGATGTTGACGTATTCGGAGCCAGGAAAGTTCTCCCCAAACGATTTTTAAATATGGTATAACTGTTACTATTATTATTATTATTATTAGTTACAGGAACATATACTCGAATTAAACTGAATTATTATTATTTCTAAATACTACACTTTTCATTTCACAATTAAATATTTATACGTTTCATTCCTCAGTTCTCAATAACAACTTAGATTTATCTTAATGAAATTATTATTATTATTATTATTATTATTATTATTATCGACTTCTTGACGCCTGTTGTCCGCGGTGAGTGTCAAGCTAATGCCGTCTATTTTGATCTTTCTAATGCTTTTGACCTCGTCCCTCACAATATGCTCTTGCATAAATTGAGCTCCTTCGGATTCTCTGATGCTTATGTTAGCTGGTTTCGCAGTTACTTAACCAACAGACAATCCAGGGTTCGCGTTTCTGGCACTCTCTCCCTGCCTTTTCACGTAACGTCCGGGGTGCCGCAAGGCTCTGTTCTGGGGCCTTTTCTTTTCAGTGTATTTGTAAATGACCTATGTGACTCCGTTAACTACTGTAAATTTCTAATTTTTGCCGATGATCTAAAAATTCTCCA
>NW_019739216.1:570703-580994 GCF_002891405.2 Cryptotermes secundus | reverse complement strand
TATTATTATTAACTTCTATGTGTGTATGTATGTGTATTGTCCTTTCTCATCATATAATGGAATAACCATTCGAAATGTACTTATTTTATTTTTCTCGCCTGTTAAAGCTAACTTTTTTTCTTTTCGTTTCTTGGAATTGTTACTAATTTATTGATATTTTATAGACTGTCATATTTTTTATTTTGCTCTTTAATTTTTGTGTATTTCTATGTACTCGTGGTAACTTTGTAATTGGCCAATGTGCTGTTAAGTTTGCACATAAATAACCACGAATTGAATTCTATTGAATTATGACTTTCCTATGTTCAATGTCTGTTCTGTTAGTAAAAATTGCCCCTCTGCTATATGCGCTTCTGCTGCTAATGTTGTCTGTAGAAACGTTGACGTCTTTGGACCAGAAACTCTGTTGATGAAACATATCTTATACTGAACTAATTAAACTACTATTATTATCATTATTTTTATTAATTTCATTATTATTATTATCGTATGCTGCTCTATTTGAAACTCAGATTCTCACATTGTGGCTTTGTCTGTGTATGTTTGCTTCTCTATCTTTATTCATGCTAACGGTGTAATTAATATAAACTATCATTTCTGTATTTTGTTTTTTAATTATTTTTGTGTATTTTCCAATACGTGCTAGCTTTGTAATTGGCCTCTGTGCTGTTAAGTTTGCACGTAAATAAACACGAATTGAATTGAATTATTATTGTTTGTCTACTTGTCTGCATTAATGTGTTTTTCCTCCAGTGCTTGCCTGTAATTTGTATTTGTCTTTATGTTGTGTTTGTCTATAATGTAATTACTTGTATCTACACTGTGCTCTGTCTGTAATTGGCCTTGTGGCTGTTGACTCGGCACACAAATAATAAAGAATTGAATGTAATTATTATTGGCCTCTATGATGTTAAGTTTGCAAGTAAATAAACACGAATTGAATTTAATTATTATTATGGGGGACACGGAGTACCGTAGTTGGTTGAGACACTATGCTACAAACCGGAAGATCGCGGGGTCGATTCCCGATGAGGTAATTGGATTTTTTTTTACCTAATCATTCCAGCCGCACTATGGCCCTGGGTTCGACTTAACCTCTAACAGAAATGAGTACCTGGAAACTTCCTGAGTGGAAGGGGGGTAAAGGGCGGCCGGCGCGTATGGTGACAACCACACAGCCAACTGTGAGCCAATTGTCTAGAAAATGTGGGAGCCTCGACGTCTCAGAACACTACTGGTCTCTACAGCCTGTTTCAGGCGTAGTTCTACCTTAACTTCATTATTATTATTATTGTCATGATAATCATCATCACCACCATCACAGTTATCATCACCACCATCACAATCATCATCATCAAATTAAAACTCTGCATCCAATAAATGTCTATTTTTCTACCATCACAGTGAAATAAAGCTAGTAGTCCGAATAAAGTGAATGCAGAGCATACTTTAGTACGTAAACAGCCGGAATACTTTTTACGTAACTGCCGAGACAACATTTAGCTCTCCTGTTTGTGACATACTCGATCTTGTGAGCGGTTCCAACTTAAAGGAAATAGAGAAAGTTCATTATAACTACCAGTCGAAGAGAATTCTCTAAGAAAATGCAATTATCGCTAGACTCTCTGCCGGAGTTCCCATGGAGACGACAGCATAGTCTGAGAGCTGGTCACCGAGACTGCACAATCGAAGAAGTTATTTATTTCAGTTCACTCTACTTCTCCTTAGCGCTGGAGCACGAACGTGTGAAGCTTGTACAAGCACTCTCTACACATTTAAGCCTAAAGTTCATGTAGGTGATAATTTACAAAAGTTTCATTTCCACCTCACAGAAAACAGTACCACTCCGTTACAAAATCTCGCCGTTTAATAATATTGTGACATGACGCCAGAAAGCACCAGTAGTGGAGTCGAAGTTAGGAGTCCATTGCCAGGCAACATTTGGGTAAACACCGCCTAAAAGCCGGAACAGTAGAGCCAGACATGGAAATATCCCTTTCATTAGGCAACGTTTTATGCGCGAGAACGCGTATGTAAACGATTACCTCGTATACGAGAAAGGGAACGTCTGCATTAGGTGTTCTGTACATTGCCGGCCGAAGATAATAAAACACGAACTGTGTGTCAGACTCGGACCCGAGAATGGCTGCGCTGGCGAGGGCCAGTAGCAGTTGTAAACGACAGACCCCTCCTCTTGTCAGAGAAAGCGCCCCACATCAACAAACACACAACAGTCTGACAGTAATAAAAATCCGGCCGTGAACCCAAGATGGGTGCTTTATTCCAAGATATACTGGCAGACTGTTCGTCGGTTGTAACATAAGGCTCAGACTCGATAAGTAGTAGTCCCGTGTAGAGGTGGGGTCAAACACCTCCACCGTAGCCCTGCGAGTTCTAGGAGTCGACGAAGAGGGAATCCCGTGTCTGAAGGCATAACTAGGCCACTCTGTTCCTGAGGAATATAAATGTGGGGACCTGGCCCTCTAGGCTGGGAGAATCTCGAATCTGAGAGAGTAAAATATGGTCATGAGTCTCGTGGAACTCGAACCTGAGAATGACTACGCTGGCGAGGACCAGCAGCAATTGTAAACGACAGGCCCGTCCTCTCGTGAGAGAGGATGTTACATAAGGAATATAACCGCAAATGTTCAGCTGGAGAATAAAATTACTGGTCGTGAGTCTCAAGGGGCCTTTGCTAAGACTAATTAATTGGCGGTAAACCGCCAGTCGTAAAGTAACTCTGACTCTGACAAGAAGTAAGTGTGACTCAGAGTCAGATTTAGGGAGAATTTAGTTAGTGCGCTTTCGAGAGAGACACCGTTGGAGGGAGTGGGAAGTGTGAAGTGTGAAGTGTTAAGTACGGAAGTGTGAGTGAGATCCGGAGTTCGGGACTACAGACCCTTCAAGATTCATTGTGTTACTAAACAAGCAAAGGTTGAACACTTTGCTTCGTGTGTGATAGTTACAATAACAGAGTGTGATAACCGTTTGTAGTTACGGCAATCTTGAGAATGTAAGAACTAATTCTAGACACGACTGGAGAATATCCAATAAATCGATTTTCCATCGAAACCCCGTCTACGGGTCGCCAATACACGTGACAATATTTAGAGAAGTAGAGCTCTCTCTTCTGGGATCTAATACCGTGTAGTCCGCTGTAGTCTAGGAGACAGAACTCTCCATAGTAACCGCGGTCAGAACCTTAGGTTCTACTTAGAGAAGAAATGTCTCTCTGTTTTGAGAATAGCACGGAACACAAACATATACTTTGGAAAGAAAGGAAAGAAGTAGGCTGCGTAACCTTACAGCGAGGGCCGCGCCATAGCTCAAGCGGTTAGTAGCTGGCTTCCCACCACGGCGGCCCGGGTTCGATCCCGGGGTCTGGTCAAGTGGGATTTGTGATGGACAAAGTGGCGCTGGGACAGGCTTTCTCCGTGTACTTCGGTCTCCCGTGCCAATCTTCATTCCACCTATTGTTCCACAATCACCCTCACCTGTCATCTGGGGCTGGTACAATAGTCCAGTAGTGGCCGCAGTACAATGGACTCAGTCCCACCCCACTAACAATAAAAAAAAGCTTAGAGCGAGCGCATGGTCGCATCTGACTGGTTATTTCCCTGTTTTAAAGTGTTGAAATGGCAGACATAAGACACAACTAGATGTGACTCACGTGAAATATAGTAAAATATAAACGCAAAATAGTAGCTAGTTAAAGTTAGAGGCCGGTCACGGTGGCCGAGAGGTCTAAGGCATGAACTGTCTTCGCTCGCTGGAAGCCGAGATTGTCGGTTCGATTCCCACACAAGGCATAGATATTTGTATGCGTGTGTTTATTCTGTCTATGTTGTCCTGTGTTTAGGTAAATGCCTTGCGAAGAAACTGATTACTCCTCCAAGGAGTCTTATCATCTGTAAAATTATCAAAACGAAAAAGGAAAACTCGACACCGTAATGTATAAGAGGAATAGATTAATTAAGTAAGTAAACTTAGAGAAGATTAATTAGCTCTGACCTTATGTATGCTGATGTCATAGAGGTTAGGGATATTCATATTGTGATTTTTCGGGTTATGCCACCGTGCTGTAGTCGGGCAGATGGGTGCCAAACTCTCGAGGGAACAAACCCCATCCATCTTCAAAGCCATATTCTTCCTCTGATTCGTTGATACGCGTGCGCTAGACGGAAACACGGTGTTATAATCCGGTAGAGCATTACATTAATCTTCAGTGCAGCGAAACTGCCACGGTTGTGAATATGTATATTGCGCAATCGGAGGTAAAGCATTTGTTTGTGATGTGCTAGCATAACAGGGTTTACTTTTCGTTTCGTAAAACAATTTTGACCACGTTAGTTGAGTCCATTGTCACCACAGCATGGCGCGTCCTCGGGTTGCGGATTGAGTAGAGGCCCTCCAGGTATGGAGGGAAGATGCGAACATATTGAATAAACAGTCGCGATCAACAGACAAAGGGTGGTCCTCCAGCTTTGGGGTTGGGCGTGGGGCTTACAACTTCTCACCGTAAAAATGAGCTTGTTACGAAAATTCTCAAGAAGCCTCGGACCTTGACCTTTAATTTTAAAAATAACATGTCGACAGCTTCTGTGTTCTTGGATATCCAGAATGCTGTCCACACAACAGGGCTTCCTGGCCTACTAGTACATAAATTGTCAGAATTAGAATTTTCGTCAAGTCTCATTAAACTTATTGTTTCATCTGCTGTCTAAAAACACACAAATTAGAAGATACAAAACTATAATTTTACCTCTGGTTCTGTATAAGTGTGAAACTTGGTCTCTGACATTGAGTAACATGGACTGAGGGTGTCTGAGATCAGGCTGTTGAGGAGAATATTGACACCGAAGAGAAATGAAATGACGGAAGGTTGGAGAAAACTACAAAATGAAGAGATACATAAACTGTACTCTTCGCCAACTATAATTAGAATGATCAAGTCAAGGAGGATGAAGTAGATTGGGCATGTAGCACAAATGGTGGTGAAGAGAAATGCATATAGGATATTGGTGGGAAAGCCAGAAGGAAAGATACCACTGGGTAGACCAAAACATAAGTGTGTGTATAATATTTAATTGGATCTTAGAGAAATAGGATCATATATATTGGATTGATCTGGCTCAGGATAGGGACCAGTGGATGGTTCTTGTGAATAAGGTAATGAACCTTCAGATTCCATAAAATTCTTTGAAGTTCTTGAGTGGCTGCACAATTTGCGGCTTCTCAAGAAGGGCTGAGCTCCATGAGTAAAGAGTGAAGGGAAAACTCTTATGATCTATTACTCCAGAAGATTAGAGTCCCTGAGGACATTCCCTTTTTGAAAAATGTAAGGTATCTGGGTGCCAAGATTTAAAAAGTTGTGATGTGACCATTACTATGGCAAACTAGGGACATGAACATGCTGGGTTAATGATTTTTTTACTTTAGTAACTTTTATATGTGCATGGTTGTATGCGAAATTTATTATAATATTGTGACGTGGGTGGCGCAACGGGAAGTGGGGGTCGCGTGAAATCTGTGGTCTCGTGAGTGACGTCACATACCTCCACTCCTTCCATCAGTACGCAACGCGCGGTGGGCGCCCCCCTCCCACGTCATGACGTAACTGCTGCCGCTGCTACGGTAACAGGCCAGTCACCATTCCGCCCCCCTCCCCCGCGGTGACGTGGCAGCGCTGCCTACTGTGACGTAACACGCGACACCGCTGTTGACACAGGAAACAGGCAACAGCGAACGGTATAATAAGCCGGCTGAGCAGTATGTGAGACAGTGTGTGATCAGGAGTGACACAGTCGCCGAGTTCAGTTGTAGCGAGCGAATAGTGAACGCAGAAAGAAGAATACCGGAACGTGTGATTAGAAGTGATAGTGTGAGAAGGTGTTGGGAGTGTGTAATACAGTGACACTGGTATAGCTCCCGTATTGTACTGTGAATACGTGTAGACTACTGAGGACAGAGTGAATAGATTAATGCATAGTGTTTGTAAATTGTGTAAACCCGTAACAGTATTATAATTAATTGTAGGCAAGACTTGTAGGTAGTTAAATAAACCAATTAACAATCTGAACTGCGTCTTCAATGACAAAACAAGGTACAATATTGTAACGTGTTTTGCGTTACTGATCCCACTTCTGACAACAATGTAACGTGTTTCGTTACTGAAGACGCCGTAGAGATGGTTAATTGGTTTATTTAACAATCTACAAGTAACGTCTACCATTACTTATCTCACACTTTATAACCCTAATCGCATTAATCTGTTAACACTGTTGCGGGGTTTCACGACTTATAACCCTATGCGCAAATCAGCTCACTCTGTCTTCAGTAGTCTACACGTTTACGGTAGGGGAGCTTTGTATCGCTGTATCACACGCTCCCACTTACACAATCACACACACGTCCGGATCTTCTTCCCGCGACGGCTGCTATGCTCCAACTGTAGTCCGCTGACAGGAGAACTGTTGATAACACACTCTCGTAGGCTTGCTCGGAGCTGTCTTCGGCGATTGCCAGGTTACAACTGAAGTCGCCGACTGCTACAGTAGAACTCCGCGGTAGCCACATTAGAACTGACTGGTACCAACTGTGCAGCTCACTTATATAGCTGCAGTGCTTGCCGGTTGCGTAATGAGTGCCACGTCATCCTGTTACGTCACCGCTGTTGACTCGCCTTGCATAGTTACCAGGTTGCGGGGCTCGGCTATCTTCGGCTCCGCTCGGCTCTCTTCGGCTCCGCTCGTGACGTCACCGCGCATAGCTGCCAGGATGCGGGGTGATTACTCGCTTATTACGCGAGCGTTACGTTACCGCTGAGGGGTGGGAGGGGAGCGCTGACTCACCCGCCGCGTCACTGCTGGTGTGGGGGGGGCTCGGCTTTGCGCAGCATGTCACAATATATTACAACGGTGTGCAGTCTGAAGTGAGAATTCTTATCTGTTTGAGAGATTATTTGCTTCTGAAGAAGAACTCTGCCCCATATACTTAGTTTTTCGTAACAGTATTATATTTCAGCATCCTGTTACACTCACACAATATATATGGACAAATACCGTCTTAAGTGCAACAATTTTATTGTAGTTTTTACTTATTTTTCCTCCTCCACACTACATGTTTCGGCCCTAATTGGCCATCATCAGGTGTGTATCACTCACGTAACTGTTACACTGCTTGTTAAAAATGTAAAA
The DNA here is from genome assembly GCF_002891405.2 of Cryptotermes secundus. NCBI lineage: Eukaryota > Metazoa > Arthropoda > Insecta > Blattodea > Kalotermitidae > Cryptotermes > Cryptotermes secundus. The sequence goes on along the minus strand of NW_019739216.1, from coordinate 573,798 downwards.
ATCCCAGTCTTTCTAATTGTATAAAATCTTTGTTAATCTACACGCGTCGATTTGATTTTTAAATTAGCACTTTTTAAACCTTTAATTCAAGTTAAAATGTCTATAAGATCTTTGTTCTCTTTCTTTTTCAAATTAAAATTTTTCAGGGTACATGCCCTATATCTACGGTGCTGCAGCGGCCACTTCTTGTTTTTATTGCTGTTCATGTGTTGTTCAGTGTAGGCCCTCTCTTTGTGTGTAACAGTTACATGAGTGATACACACCTGATGATGGCCATTTAGGGCCGAAACATGTAGTGTGGAGAAGGAAAAAGAAGTAAAAACTACAATAAAATTGTTGCACTTAAGACGGTATTTGTCCATATATATTTTCGTAACAGATTTTAATAGTATGGCATTTCATAACATGTATATGCTCTACATATAGACTGAAGTCACCAGGGGAACCAAAGCCTATACAAACGGGATCATTTTATAAGGCTTTATGTCCGTTTAAAGCAAGCTTATCATTGCCCTGTTAATACTGGGTCTCTTCTTAGACCCGGCCGTCCGCGTTTGACCGAACGCATTTGTAAATTTTGTATTACCTTTACTAGTAACCTTACACAGTTCATTTCCTTTCCATCATTCATAGGTCTCCATGTGCATTTACTAGAGACAAAATCTACTGTTGCCACAGCTGATCAATTGTACAGTTTCTATAATTAAATTTTTGTAGCTGACTAAGTTATTCCGATGAAGAAGCCGTAAACAGCACAGAATTTTCGAACAGTTTATTCTAAATCATATTTCGAAATATTTCAGACAAAATTAGGAGGTCTCAGTGCGAAATATAATGGCGAGCAAATTCTCATTAACACGACTTGTTTTGAGACAATTTGTCAAGGACAGTCTGTGTTACGGATAAGGGTGATGATGATGATGTTGCAATTCTTTCTGTGACCTCTGACTCATCTTCTGTAACTAGCAGAAAGACAAGACGCTTATTTCTTATTTCCATACCAACTAATATTTTATTTTTCTTCAGCACGAGCGCTGTCCTGCCGGTTCTGTGTGCCACTGACCGGTGAGTACATATAAATTATTTATTTGTAATATAAGAAATTGTAACATTTCTGAACCTTGACTTTCCGTCGGTCACCCTGCTTCTCTAGGGAATGTTTCCATATATAACTTATACCGGATATAACCCAAATTATTCTAAGTGTGTGGGATGCTTAAGAATTGAGAATATAGTGCCGTTGGGTCATAGGACAAAGGGATAACAAAGTACAGTATCACTGTATTTGGAATAGAGAAGATGAGATTGAAATAGGGAAACTGAACTATTGTTTTAGTGCGTAAAGCTGAACAAGTTCAACCGCATGTGCGCCGGTATCTAGTTCAACGATCTCATGAGACTCCTTCTAGAAAAAGGAGGAGGAATATTTTGATGAAAGCAACATTCTATCAGCAATTCTTGTTACTGTATTCTACTCTTCACACAATACTGTTAAATTAATGATAAAATCAATTGAGTTACTGTAGGAAAGAGAAGTAGCACGCACAGGAAAGGTGAAAAGACACGTTAAATTTAGTTTGAAAATGCTTAGGGAGAAAATAACTTACGAGTCGCAGGCGAAGTTGGAAGGGTGATATTAAAATGCATTTTAAAGAAAGCTGGTTTCAACTGGACTTTTCTGGCTCCGAAAAGGGTCTAGGCGCTGCACTTTCTGAAGTGTGGGTTCCGTAATAGGACTGGAGTTTCTTGGTTGTATGTAAGTTTGAGTTTCTCTGTTTAGTGTTTAGCGGTCCCGATGTTTTTGAAAATAGACGGCAAATATTTAATTTGGGTTTATGTAAACTCTTCTTTTGCGAGAAGACATGCTAATGTAAACATTCATAATTGTTTCTCTTCCATATACTCTACTTGATATTAGTTCGATAATTTACTTAATATTATTAATATTATGCTTATTCTTACAGCAGCAGCAGTAGTAGTAGTAGTAGTAGTAGTAGTAGCAGTAGTAGTAGTAGTAGTAGCAGCAGCAGCCGGTCACGGTATCTGAGCGGTCTGAGGTATAAACTGTCTTCCCTCGCTCGGAAGCCGGGATCCTGGGTTCGAATCCCACACAAGGCATGAATGTTTTGTGTGTGTATGCGTTTATTCTGCTTTTGTGTTGCCCTGTGTTTAGGTAGAGGCAGTGCTCCAAAGTGGGAGCAAGAGGAGAGAGAGAGTAGTAGTAACAGAACCAGCAGTAGCAGTAAGAGTAGCAGGAGTAGTATTAGTGATATTTTTAGTCACAACTGACAAGAATTGATATTTCTGTCCTTTCCATTTCCTGCGACTTCTTGTTCAGGAGATTTTAGCTGAAGTATAATATCCAAAATGTCAGATTTCAGCTCTTAACTGTTCTCAGGAATTGCGACTTTCTACGTATTAATTAACCGCAGTTTTATTTATATCGATTTCCGGAACTGTATTTCGTCTGAAAGTGTCTTCAAACAGCGTAACGTGCTCACAGACACTTGTGAATTGCCATGGGCAATTTTGTTAGAATGTTTGCCTTTATTTTTTATGTAGATTTCTTTAGAAGTGAACTCTAATTAGGGCTCTAAAAGCCAACGCAATGAATGTTCGTGAAAAAGCAGAGACAATTTTGTGGACGCAACTAGGCTTAAAAAGAGAGTGCCTATTTCAGAAGTTGTTTATAGAAGAGTCCTCATCAATATTGTGTAACTGTGTTGTTAGCGCCCTAACGGGTACGGTTGCGTAGCAACAGATTCAAATTACAGTCAGTATTTTGGCTTCAGTGCCTTCTTCATAAAGCTGCAGGTATCCCTAAACCCTGAGTGGCTAGTATGTTTTCCTCCTCCATGTTTTCTATTCCTGAAACGATACTATGAACACGTTACACTGATGCGTCCTCATTTTACCAATGGAATACGGGAAGTCATGGCATCATGAAGAGAATGATAAGCATCTATTTGCTAATATGGAAAGCAGAGATCTTACAGGTACCAAAATAAAATTCACCCTGACACATATGTCATGTAGACTACTTACGCTGTGTTGATCTAGGTACTCAGGAAGTTATGGGGGATGACATATGTCAT
>NW_019739216.1:512526-568276 GCF_002891405.2 Cryptotermes secundus | reverse complement strand
ATGTCATGTAGACCACTTACGCTGCGTTGATCTAGGTACTCAGGCAGTTATGGGGGATGACATATGTCATGTAGACCACTTACGCTGTGTTGATCTAGGTACTCAAGCAGTTATGGGGGATGACATATGTCATGTAGACCACTTACGCTGCGTTGATCTAGGTACTCAAGCAGTTATGGGGAATGACATATCTTGTAGACCACTTACGCTGCTTTGATCTAGGTACTCAAGCAGTTATGGGGGATGACATATGTCATGTAGACCACTTACGTTGTGTTGATCTAGGTACTCAAGCAGTTATGGGGGATGACACGTGTCATGTATATCACTTACACTGTGTTGATCTAGGTACTCAAGCAGTTATGGGGAATGACATATCATGTAGACCACTTACGCTGCGTTGATCTAGGTACTCAAGCAGTTATGGGAGATGACATATGTTATGTAGACCACTTACGCTGCGTTGATCTAGGTACTGAAGCAGTTATAGGGGATGACACGTGTCATGTAGCTTACTTACGCTTTGTTTATCTAGGTACTCATGGAAAACCTAGGATTCTCTTGTCGAATATTGTTGTGTTACCTAGGAACGAGTTGTAGCAAGATGCTTAGAGAACATACCTCCTATGTATCTCTAATAACTTGCATTATGCCTTTTGGTACATGTTAGATAAATTTTATATATGTTTCCAACATTCCGAAATAGACATTCCTGTGGTAAACTTGCAATATGCATCGTTTGCAGTAGTTAGTTCCCATAATCTGTGTTGCTGTAGGCTTATGGTTTTGAACTACATGTTCTGTGTAGGATCCGAGTTTCTCACAGCCGTGATTATATTCACCGTATAATCGGTAAATGCCAACAACAGTTTTGGAGAAACATGTTGAATTCTTTTTCAGGGTTGAAGAGTATGCCAACTAAGAAACCATCATGAACCTGGCAGCAATATTGTGTTAACAAGGAAGTAGAATGGAATAAATATTAATAACAAAATTATCGATTATCATCTATTCTCTTCAATATCTATAATCAGATGCCTCAGCTAAACGCCGGGCCTCCGGTCGAAAGAAATAACGCAATTTATTTCGAATTCGGAAAATTGCGATTTTTAGGAACAGCAAGACCGACCCGAGCCTGTGTTTGCAGGATTTATCGCCAGAGCGAGCCACTGTAATGTATAAAATGAAATATCGTATTAGCCCGAATATGAGGTGAGATATTTGTTTCAGATACTGCTTCTTAGAAGAAAGAGGTCCCCTTATTTTCGGGTCCTTAGAAATAAATATTAAGAGAATTTTGTGCGCAGTTCTAATTGCTAATACTAATGATATTTATTTTTCTGATTCCTTCATTGGAAAAATAAGGGGTTTCCTTCTATATATATTTTGCCACATACTTTCATTTTTAGGGCCTGAATTCAATTATTGGTCAGTTATAAGGTTAAGACATCCTGCTATTCTTCATCCTGCTTATTAATTCTACTAAAAGCATACAGAAGTTTATTATTATATTTCAGCATCCTGCTGCAGTGTGCCATCCTTTTTAAATCGTAAGCGTACCTTCTAAAGTTATAATGCAACAATAACATTATATAAATACACTTAAAATATATTTAATATACTAAAAGTGTTTGTTAAATACTTTAAAATGTCATTAAAATTATACATTCAGCCCTTGCTGCAACATGTTTCGGCCGCACATGGACCATTTTCAGGCAATATTTTTGTTATTGGGGTGGCTGTACACTTTGTCTTCTGTGTCCCTAGGCACATCCTTGTTTTTGTTATTAGTTTATTTCGTAGAATACTTTCATTGTATCTTTTCTGGCGGCTATTTCAGTGTTTTTCAGTGTTTTTATGTTGTTTACTTTTCTGTGTATGCTTGTAGTTCTTTTGCAGCGAGGAATTAATATATAATTTTAAAGACATTTTAAAGTCTCATGATTACTGGGGTTTCGGACTTTCTCCATCATCCAGAATTCTAGGTAATAGAGGACACTGTAGGTAATAGAGGACACCACGTTTCGGAAACTGGATCTGTTTCCGTCTTCATGTAAAAAAGGAAGACACCCACTCAGTTGGGCCCCTTAGAAAGACACTGGACGGGTCCAGTGATTGAGATTAGCTCTTTCTAAGGGGCTCAAATGAGTAGGTGTCTTCCTTTCTCACATGAAGATGGAAACAGATCCAGCTTCCGAAACGTCGTGTCCTCTATTACTTAGAATTCCGGACGACGGAAGAAGTCCAAAACCCCAGTAATTCTGTGTGTCATCCACCATCGTCAGAACCCTTTAGAATCTAGATTTTAAAGTATTTACAAGCACTTCTAGCGTAATATATATTTAGTGTCTTTTATATAAAATTATTTTTGCATTATAGGCAATATATTTATAATTTAAAGATGTAGAAGATTAATTTAACATGTACCTAAAAGCATTAAGCAAGGTTTTAATAGATATGTATGATACAGGCCTCTTTATTACTTCTATTGTATTAGAATATTTCCGGAAAGAACATATTTATTAAATGAATCACAGGGATTTTCTGAGCTGCTCTGTTCATAAATGCTTAAAGGCCGCGCAATGTGAGAATCGAAGTAGCAGAATTTTGCACAGCAAGGAACTGTAGAGACACAAGCCCCGTAGCACATGTAACTTCCATCCGCCTGGTGATAAAACCCACAGACTGATGAAACATCTCATGTCTCCAGGGATCCAGCGCTCTGCATTACAGCCACGCAGCATGGCAATGCGACTGCTGTGCTGTGTGAACCTGTGACCTTTCAGCAGGCACATCGCGATATAATATTCACCTCCACCCCCGGGGATTGAGAATAGGAATCGGCGAATATTTTGTATTTACGCTCTTACACTGCGTACCGTAATTCGAAAAGTCGCCCCTCTCTGGGTACAGGGTTCACTGTCTGCATGGGGCTGAGCACTTCATGAGAAGCTGGGCTAATCCGTGGCAGGGGATCATCAGTGATAATATGAGACAACAATTCCTACAGAACTGGAATTCTCGATATATAATTTTATATTTGACGAGAGTAAGAATGTATTCGAATTTTGACAAAAGTGCAAAACTTAAATTTTCAGAATTTGGTCATTTAATCCTATAGTAACTACTTAATGAGGTTTGTTCAAGACATATTCCTTTTTTTATTTTGCTTCATTCTTACTTTTGATTGTGCCAAGCAGAGTTCAAATGTTTGATCTTTGTTGAAAAACCCTTTATAATTCAAAGTATTTCAAGAATTCCTAACAGACCACCAAGAGGGAAAAAGTCAGTGGAATTTTTCAGATATACGACAGCCATTCCAACTGAGAGCTTTCCTTAGATTCCCTCCGCTTTTTTAGGCTCTGGCTGAGTACATATTAACCTTATCGATCTAGAGGCACGCAGACGCTTAATGCAATTTTTTCTGATCAGTTACACACAGCTCAAATACAGTCAGACAGACTAAGTTTCAGTTGCTATAAAAACGGTTCAGTGTGACTGTCAGTTGTTATTCGGCGGGAATTCCATCGATATTCAGTCACCTTCTACACTTGAAGGAACATCCGACTGACGTCTTCACTCATTGTGTTCCTTGCTTTATCCACATTTCCCACTCAATATTACTGGAAAGCTTACAACTTAACAAAAAAGTCTATTGAAATCAAATCTGGTGAATCTAGAAGTCATGCAATTGGTCCGGCAATAGCAATCTATTGATTAGGTAATTATTTTCAAAAATTACGATACATTTGAGTGTTCAGCAAGACGGCGTGCCTCATCCATTGCAATGCAAGAATTGTAACTGCTCTTGCAGCCAATAAAATTTTGTGTATATTAGAATTAATTATTACCCAGGCAATAATAATTATTGTCACGAGTTTACGCTTTCGTGACTAATAATGACGGGTTCTGAATTGGATGATTTGATTTATTAACACCTTCTATTACAATCTCAATCTAACTCCGTGACTTTAGTCCTCAAGCGAACTATACCGACCGAGCTACCTCCACTTGTCGGCGAAGTTAATGCCGACTTCTTGCGGATAGAGGGTGATGCGTGGTCAGCGCAAAGATTCCCACGACCGTTAATCTCCGTTTTCTAGACCGGTAAAATCTCAGTCATAATCAGATACAGCGCTATCGGTAATCTACTCACTTCACAAATCACTAGGACACACTCCATTCTCGTTCTCCGTTTTACCCCGTTCTACGCCCTCCCGTTCCTCGTCACGGACCCCACAGAAAACACATGTCACGTGCTAAGAATGCGTGTTTATTGGTTCGTTGCCTAGAAGTGGACGTCCTTCTATTGTTGAGAGCGTAACTTAGGGAAATGTGTTTACCGTACCGTTGCCTAGTAACGGTCATGAACGTCACAATAAAATTTCCACATATCTTGAAAGTCGAAAATCATCGCCGCGCTCACAACAACTTACCAGTTGGGCTGGTATGGAGGCAAAATTCTAAACTTTTTCGAGATTATTTTCCGAAGAAACATCGAGAGATTGTCTCCTGTCCTGACGGAGGATTTTCTTCTGGTCTTCCTCGCTCTGTTTCTTCAAAACCTCTGCTAGAAGTTTCCCTCCAGATATTCACCGTGTTCCCATTTGAGGTTGAATGACTTTATAACATTTCAAATGGCAGCAGTCCCATTATACGCTTAAAAACATTTGTACAGTCCCACAGTAACTTAGGGAACTAGACCGCAGTTCGCTTCCGTCGTGTTTCTTGTCCTACTTTCTTTTGTAAAATGGAGGCTGTCAGTTATTAAGAGGCTCTTGTTTCGACTCTGAGAAGGGCAACGGAGACGCATAGACTGTGGATTTATCGCAAGGGGCCGCGACAAGTATAGGTATACATCTGAAGCTACAGAGAGAATTGTGTCAAAGGCAGTTACATTTGCTGTGCATTAACACTGTCCGTCTTTCCGCAGTTTGCGAGTGTTGCGTGGGTGTATAAATGCGCGCCTTTAGGCTCGTTACATTTGTCTCTTCTACGTACCTCAGAGGCCCCTGAATAGCGCAGTTAATGTGATTTGTGGCCGCGCTACTTTGCTAGAATCAAATCACTTCGTCCGACAGGCAAGTAATTATGTCTGCTCTTATCGAACAGAGAGACTCATACTGCTGAAAATGGCTGATGTGATGACGATACAAATTTCGTAAATTCCAACAGTAAACTTTCAGTAACGGTAGATATTCTGTCCTTCAGCTCCTATTAGAATTAATGTGGTGGTGTAGTTCTCCTGCATTCCTACTCTGGAAGTTCCCTTTTCGAGTCTTGGCGACACTTAGTTTATCCTGACGGGAGATTTCGTCAATTTTACTGTCACCCCGAGCGAATGGCGGTGTCGTGCCTTAAAATAAGCTACAAGGTATCTTCAACGATATTGTGGCATGCCTGCTGAAAGCCAGAGTCGTGAAGCCAACAGAGACAACCGTTTTAGATAACGGTTCTGCAGACATGCCCATTGCTAGACAATGGCTCAGGAGCCGTCATGTGAGGACCGCAATAGGCACGCGCGCAACAATAGAAGGGTTGGTGGAAGAGACGTTTTCTTTGCAGTTCGTGCTGAGGCTATATATCGAGGAAGAGCTTCCATTACCAGCNATTAATGTGGTGGTGTAGTTCTCCTGCATTCCTACTCTGGAAGTTCCCTTTTCGAGTCTTGGCGACACTTAGATTATCCTGACGGCAGATTTCGTCAATTTTACTGTCACCCCGAGCGAATGGCGGTGTCATGCCTTAAAATAAGCTACAAGGTATCTTCAACGAAATTGTGGCATGCCTGCTGAAAGCCAGAGTCGTGAAGCCAACAGAGACAACCGTTTTAGATAACGGTTCTGCAGACATGCCCATTGCTAGACAATGGCTCAGGAGCCGTCATGTGAGGACCGCAATAGGCACGCGCGCAACAATAGAAGGGTTGGTGGAAGAGACGTTTTCTTTGCAGTTCGTGCTGAGGCTATATATCGAGGAAGAGCTTCCATTACCAGCCAGTCGAGAGAGTGTCTGCAGGCAGACAATCAGTTGAGAGTTGCAGTTTTGAGAATTGAGAAGCTGGTAGCTGAGGTTAGGAACAGTTCGGGAGCGCAGAAGAAGGGGAGCGTCCGCCGTTGGAAGCCGCTACTAAGCAGCGCAGTGTAGAGAGTGACTGATGACACCACCATTTGTGATTTGTAAAGTGTAGACACGAGTTATATGTTTAAGAGTTCAATAAATCGTATTACCAAATCAACCCCCGTCTATAGTCACTCTACCAAGAGACAAAATTTGGATTCTTTGCGNCTTCCATTACCACTCAGTCGAGAGAGTGTCTGCAGGCAGACAATCAGTTGAGAGTTGCAGTTTTGAGAAGTGAGAAGCTGGTAGCTGAGGCTAGGGACACTTCGGGAGCGCAGAAGAAGGGGAGCGTCCGCCGTTGAAAGCCGCTACTAAGCAGAGCAGTGTAGAGAGTGACTGAGGACACCAGCCTTTGTGATTTGTAAAGTGTAGACAAGAGTTATATGTTTAAGAGTTCAATAAATCGTATTACCAAATCAACCCCCGTCTATAGGCACTCTACCAAGAGACAAAATTTGAATTCCTTGCACTGTTATCGTCATATTTGACAATGAAATCCATCCCAAGCTCATACAGATCTGTCACATAGTCCAGTAGATAATGTAAGTATGTGAAAATCCCATTTTCTGAATACATAAGTGAGTACAGACAGAGTTCCACCCAACGTTTTACTCGACAGTCAGTGTAGATGAACGGGCAGCTCCGGCCGCTTTGCTGCCTTTACTCATTGGTTAAGAGGATTTTTTGACCCCAGAGCCCGTCTGGAGGAAGTGACGAAGGGAAAAGTTCCTGCCTCTACCAGGTATTGAACCGCCGTCCACCCCGTAGCCAGTCACTTTACCCAAAGAGATTGACAATTGCAGCTGAGTCACGGAACACAGAGAAGCGAAATAAGGCTGCAATTGACAGAACTAACAGGACTAATGGACCACATAGTAAACCCCTTCTGTTGCCAGCATTGTTGTATCAGAATGTTGCAGTTACATTGCCTAGCACTGGGCACCCTATTGTTGCGTATTCTTTGCCGCGAGATTGTTTACCGAGCCGTTGCCTAGCTATACGAGTTACAATATAAAGCAAGGAATGCAGAAGCCCACTGCCCTTGCGCTCTGTTGTCTTGACGGCGCTGCTAACTTTTTACACATATGAGTGATGGGGATCTTCTTCGAAAGAAGAGTTGAGTGTGTCTCTGCTTGTCTCATGACGTACATTTGTTGCATCCGAAGCAATGATGAATGCAGTAGCAATTTTGAAGCGTAAATATCTCTGTCTCTTAAAGCTCTGTTCACACCATCACGTTTTCTACTCTTATGTTATGAAACGGACAGGCAGGCCCAGCGTCTTTCCCAGTACTGAGAATGTAAGTATTAAATTACAGCATGAAGATTTCTATGTTCTGAGATGTGGCGCCTTGTAATCTGGTGGAAGTTAACCCACCTCTACAAGGCTAAAAGATGTTACGTTATTTATACACGGCCGAGAGATATATGAAGTTTATCAATTAGGTACAGCTAAGAAGCAACATTGTTCCGTCCGCCTTTTGAAGCATTTCCTTTTGTACTATCCTCTCTGTAGTTAAAAATATAATAGGGAATTTTGGTGAACTTATTAATGAATGTGAATTTTTGACTCCTACGTTTAGGGAAGGACATTGTTGCCTAACAATGTATACACATCTCTACAGCAGTGAGGAGCATATTTGGATTTAAAGTAAATATTGTCGCGTGTATTAGTGACTATATACGAGTATATGGGGTTTGGATTGGTGAATAAATTTACTGACCACTTACAGGTTGTAATCACAAATAACTATAACACTACTGATGATTTTCGCACTACAAATAATTTCACACTAAATCTTATCAATCTATATTTACTAGCCTTTACTTGGCGACCGCTCTCCGTAATGGCTCTTCTTCTGCAGTGTCTTCACTAGACGTCTCCTGGTAATGAATCTTAGCAATGGAGATTCTTAAGCTTCCGTTGCCCTCTCGCTAACGCCCCACAATTGAACCCTCAACTTCCAGTTCCTAAGACTCGACTCAATTCGATTCCTCTGATCCCTACCTCATATCCTGGCACGCTGGAGTCTCGAAACTCGACTCGACTCGTCTCTTCTCAGCTGAATTCTTCTTTGTAACTACCTTTGTACGTACCACGCAGAAAACACAGACTCTCTTTTCTTAGTAAGACGTGTTTACAGCGCAGTTACATAGCAACGGAAGTTACTCGATTGTTGTTTGCGTATTCGTTGCCGCGGGAATTTGTTTACCGACTCGTTGCCTAACAATGAATACATATCTCTACTGACTTCTCTATTCCTGCTTTCGGGCGTCGTGTCATAATATCAAGTAAGAAACGGGGGAAGAAAATTAGAAAACCATATTTTCATAATCTTTCCTCTTCATCTAACATAGGGAGTATGATTAATTCAGAAGACTGGGAAATAATCATGCAAACGAAAAAAGAACAAAGTATGATATAGACGTTTCGTTACAATCTGGTAGCATATAATGATGCCGTTCCCCAAACTGTGGCCCTCCAATAGGCATTGTGCTCCAAATTGCATTTCTTTCTTGACTGCATATGACGAAATTTCGCCATACGTCATTCGTGATGGAGTTGACCGGAAACTGAAATGTGAAAGAAAGCCATTAAAATCTCAATGAAAGATTGCATTTTTGGACGTTACAATACTGTGCATTGAATTCGTATATTTGAAAGTATCTAGCATTCCATTTAAGGACGATAGGTTTTCGTTCATGTGTGTCCATGGTGACGAAACTAAAGCGCTTCTAGCCGGCCGCATAGGAACTAAAATATTTAACAAATAAATGGCTATAATTCAGTTCATTGTGATCCGTCACGCTCTTTAGTCTCTTTGTTGAAACGCGGAGGAAGGGTTGTGCTTCGATGCAGCGCTAACTGGCCGAACAAAACAACTGGCGATAAAATATAAATCATTTGTTGGATCATAGGGTATTTAACAATGTTTTCCCATTCCGGCGATAAGTATCTAGAACAGCGGTGTAAGAAGCAACATAGGAATGCAATCAGTGTCCCGGCTTAAAATAGTCGCTCCCAGAATACTCACGGCAACCAGCTAAGTTTTCACCACCGTGAAGGAATATCTACCTCAGGGTACAAAAGCAAGTCTGGAGTTGCAGGATTAAGTATTACCAACTAAACTAACTCCATAGGATTTCTTCTGTGTGTTATATAACGACGCTTTGAGTATCTAAACACCATTAACTTCGGATGAGAGGATGATTTACCTGTGATGATTTGGAAAAGATTTGGAAGGAAGTTGTTGTGACCTATAAGTACTATCCTGGTAGTTGTACTCATCGACTGAGAAAAAACACGAAAACCCTATTTCAGTAGAGCCTGTGTCCTGGCCGAATTTAGTCAGCCAGGGCCTCTCGAATGCGCTTCTAGACCGTTATTTCTGGACCACTCTGTTCGGTGGCGTGTTATAGTTTTCACTAATTGAAATTCACGAGCCGGAGACTTCGCTTGTCAAGGAAAGGCAGAAGAGTTCCTTATGAGTCGTATATCACACCAGAGCAAGTCAGGAGAGAGGTTCGGAGTCTACAGAAACTCTACTCTCAAGATTAACTCCACGGAGTGTAGTTCTCCTTGACAAGCCACTAGTCGTGTAGCTGACAAAGAGACCCCCCTTCCATACACGCAAGTATAAAGTTCATTACCACGTTAACAAGAGCCTGACTCTGCTTTCATTCTTGAACCATGTGAACCCTGTATATTCTCATATTTTTTTTCTCCACTTCAGTACTCTCCTTCCATCACCGCCAGGTATCGCGAATCGTGTCTTCCCTTGAGGCTTTCCGACTCAACTGCTGTATGCAATTGTCGTCTCCTCCATAGCCTATTTCGCCATAGGTATCCAATTTCGCTTGATTTGATGTCCTTAAAATTTTGTGGTGAGGCCCTACACTGAAAATCATCATTATTCTCTCCAGTCCCTTTGAAATTCATTCTCATAGACCCTGACAATCACCTCAGGGAGCTGTTGCCTAATGCCTTCAAGCCCTTCATTGAGGGCAACACACCAAGTTTAACGTCAACACAGAGAGGAGCTAAATTATACTAGGATTTCTGTGTATTTTATTTTTCTTTAGAATTTACATAGGAGGCTGAAAGACAAAATATTTTGCACTGACGTAGTTAAATAGAACAGAAATCAATCGGCTGCTAAAAATTGTATATATAGAATTCACAAACTTTGTGAATATGTGCAACAATTAATATACCGGTATCCAGGGATACCAGTACTTCTTGTATAATCAGGAGCTGGAATGACTGGCCATATGGGGGACCAGGGTTCAGTAACAGTCGGGCCTTCTCTTCGTCACAACAGCTTTATGATTGGTTGCTTTAAATAGCAGCAGGGATTTTTCCCAATTTGTAAAAAGGCGCGAGTGGGAAATTCCGGCCACTTCCATCTCATGCCAAGGTCTCGAAACCACAGAAAGCAATGCTGAGCTACTGGGGGAACTTTCATTTTGCCCCTATCACTGTTATTTCTGAGTGCTCGACTTGCGTTGCTTGCATTGGTTTCACTTTCTCTGATATGTACAGCTTTGCTGTATTCATTTCTTGAGAATAAGTAAGAACCGAGATGGCTCAGTACGTTAGTGCGTCAGTACGTTAGATATTTCAATTTCGGCAAGGAGAGGTGTCTCTTTTTCACCCCCACGCCCGTCCAAGCTCCAGGACCCAACCAGCACCCTATTCATTGGATACCAGAGGAGAGTAAAGGAAATTTGAAACTAAGCACGCTTATCCATTTAATACCCAAATTAGGAATGCATGGAGTAATGACTGAACTTTCACCATACTGACATAGAAAAAGTATCCCTGTAACAGGCTGTGAAGGCCCATAGGGTTGTGAGACGTCGAAGCTCCCTTATTTTCCTTAGAAATTCAGCTCACAGATGGCGGTGAGGTTGTCATCCTCATGCACAGGCCGCCCTTTAACTTTCAAGAATATTCCTGGTACCCATTTGTGTTAGAGGCTGAGTCGACCCCAGGGCCATAGTGCGGCTGGAAGGATTAGATCAATTGAAAAATCTAATGACCTCATCGGGAATCGAACCCACGACCTTCCGGTTTGTAGTATAGTGCCTCAACCAACTCCACTGCCATCCACTCCCCCACACACTTTCATGTCAGAGTGCTTAATTCGTAGAGCACAGGGACAGCTTTTGCCTTTCACTGACATATATAAAACCGGACGTCAGTCTCGTTTTCAAACAGCTTGGTCACGGTTTCATATTCCGACACGAAGCGAGATGAAAATGAATTGATAAATATGTGGCAGACTGTTTACGGAGACGGAAACTTTTCTCTCTTCTTCTCTCTCCCCAAAGGACATCTTGACATGTTAAAAACAAAATTACGTCTCCGTTTAGAACTGTTTCTGTGACACAAATATTTCGAGATGTAATCCTCGACAGACTGTCGTCGCGTATTGAATCCGCCCTTTCATATCGATATGAAGACTTCGCAGTTATTTCAGTTCCTGCTCAAGCAGTCGCGACAGATGGACCAGGTAAGGGTTATTGTCGGTCATTACACGTCTAGACTTCGCTAGCAAATATGCGCTGTAGTTTTATACTGCAGTATAACATTATGCGAAAGTCACTTGTTATGCAGCTAAGTAAGCCATGACCTCAATTGTCGTACTCTATTCATAATATAGGATGTACGCATTGGCTTTTATATTTACATATTTAGGGATTATGATTATCTATTCACGATTCATTCTCCCAATGTTGCAACAGTTGAATCATTATCGGTGCATCAGTTGAGGAAGCGTTTATAAGTATTGTGGAGTATAGATCTTTTGCTGAGTGGTGACTCGGTAAACAGCGACCGTTGTTGCGCAACGTTTCGGTACACACGTTCCCGTTGCCAGGCAGCAGATCCATAATAATGCGATAGTTGGACTAAAACACTGGAAGAGCTGTGTTTTCTGTGTAGTCCGTGTCGAGTTAGAAGCCAGACGAGGTTTGGAGCTCAGTTCAGTTGAGAATGAGTTCTATAAGGGAGACTGTGAGGAGGAATTAAGCCGTAGCGAAATGACCGTTACCAGGGAAATCTAATATTAGACTCAAAACACTAGACTGTGTGCTCTAGTGAACTGTAGAGTGTGAATATAGCGATAGTATTACAGTTATTTGTATAAATCTATTCACCAATCCAAACCCCATTTATAGTCAGTCATACTACGTTACAGTGTCATAAGAACGCTGACCACCTGTTCTTGTAGTCGCTGTTGTAAATGTAGTTACACCTTATTTTGCAATAAAATTACTCAGTTCCTCTAATTTACACACATTCTTGTCTGGTATTATATAAAATAAAAAATACATTCCCCAGCCCATACTGCCTGCTCCTAAAGTCATACACCATTGGAAGACACTTTCAAATAAAATATAATAATTCATATTCAGATTGCTACCAGGTGAAATCAGATGTACCACAAGGAAGCGTGATAGGGCCTCTCCTATACTTAATCTATACTGCAGACTTGCCCACAACAAACAGCACTACAATCGCAAACTTCGCGGATGACACAGTCCTGCTAGCAGCGAACAATGATCCAGTAATAGCATCACAGCACCTTGAATCTCATCCAGCAACGGTACAGAAAATGGAAAATCCAAATAAACGAGACAAATTCAGTGCAAGATACATTCACCACGAAATGTATGACGTGCCCGCAGGTTACCATGAATAATATGCAAATATCGGTCCAAACCGAATTAAAATACGTGGGATTATACCTCGACCAAAAACTGACATGGCAGAAACACGTCAAAACAGAACGTCAGAACTTAAATTTGAAGCTACGAGAAATGTCCTGGCTTTTGGGCCATAAATCCAAGCTATCCATAGAAAAGAAACTTCTACTATATGAGTGCACAATAGAACCCACATGGACATATGGCATACAGCTATGGGGCTGTGTAAAACCATCAAACACAAAAATAATTAAGATTTCAATCCAAATTCTTGCGCTCAGTAACTTAAGCACCTTGGTATGTCTCCAACTTTACTATCTATAAAATCCCATTTATCACAGAAGAAATACACATATTGTCAACACTCTACCATCAAAGCATACTCGGACACAATAACAGACTAGCTGCAGAAATTAGCAACCCCCCAAATGTAGGAAGAAGACTGAGGAGACAGTGACCGTCTGACCTACCACAATCCGCAGATATACTCGTAAAACTAAAAGTAAAAAAGTAAAGCTATCCCTATACCAGGCCGTGAAGGCCCATAGGGTTGTGAGACGTTGAGGGTCCCACATTATCTATACAATCGGCTCAAAGATGGCGCGCCAGACGCGCTTTACTCCCCAGGAAAAGTATTTAATTAATTCCTGGTACTCATTTGTGTTAGAGGCTGAGTGAACCCCAGGGCCATAATGCAGCCGGAAGGATTAGGTCGATTGAAAAAATCCAGTGACCTCATCGAGACTTGAACCCGCGACCTTCCGTCTTGTAGCATAGTGCCTCAACCAACTACGCTACCGCGTGCCGATGACGAAGATTAAAACCATCATAATTCCTCTACAGGGCCTGTCAGAGTATCTTCAGTGAATGACTTCTCTACTCAAGACGCCTACTTAGAGCAAAATCTACTTATGTATTACCCATATTATCGAGAGTAGATTGTAAATACGCTATTAAGTAAATAAATAAATAAATCTTGCCTGGAAAATATTAATGTTAAGTTTAAATAGAAGTTTGGCGAAAGTTGGAGTCGTAATGGAATACAAGCAAGTAGTGTGAGCAGTAGATCGGTAGTAAATTACACGAACTAACTTCGACTAAAAAGAGAACACAACCTAAGCTCAACTGGCGACATTCCCCATTAATTTTGTCCAAATATTTGCCGTTTTTTCCTAACCTTTATTCCACTCTGGTGACATATGCCGATCTTTGGATATCTAGGCGAATGTTGTAACATTGAAAATATACCTATTAGCCATAAACGATTCTATGCCACCGAGCAAAATATATGTGTTTGTCTCTATGCGGACCGCGCCAGCCATTATTCGGTTCCTTCATGCAGTGCGATGCTTGTCACCCGCAGAACAATTCCTAGTTAGGCGTCTTCATACCAGCATGCTACAAATTTTGAGCTTCCATTCTCACCTTGAATTTGACACTAGAAGACACTGTCACGTGTCCTGATAACGCGACAAGTAATTAATGAGTTCCTGATTAAATAAACAGATTATTGCATATTCACCAGGAGGACCTACAGTTAGTTGTAACACAGTCTTACTGTAACCGTAACACTGCCTAACTGATAACAATGATAACACTCTAAAGGTTACTGTAACTACACAACATAAAATAAAGCCTTCACGTCTGAGTTCCTTCCTGCTCTCTTTCTCTGACTTTTCTTTGTCTTCTGTCGTATTCTGCCTTCTGTTGGTCAGTTCTCTCCCTGAGTTAGATTGTGGTCGAACCGTATGGAGATCACCTCCAACAGTAGAGTTATCTCGTTCTTCACTGTTGCTGTGCTTCGGAGGTTCGTTGCCGTGTGAACGGAAACGTGTCTGCATGCGTTGCCTAGGAATCAACGTAAATCTGAATGCAATGCATTGCTTATTCAGCCGTATTCGTTGCTGTGGAAACGTGTCCCAACAATTCGCTCTCCAGCAGAGGCGCTTTCCGTGTTGCCGCGGGAACGTGCTCAGCGGATGGGCAGATTGCAGATTTCAGACGTCATGACACAATGCAATATTTATTGTGAGTATCTGTGCAACTTTCCAAAGCTGTTTGAATAGTGATAAGGCTCTAGACTTGTATTTATGAGGTGCTCGGCTCGAGTCTTGGCCACGATACTCTCTATCCTGACAAGATTCTCCGCGGCTTTACCCAGAACCTCCCGTCTGATAATACCTCGATTAGGTCATAATCGTTTCCTTCCAAATCCTTTCCAGTTTATTCATTTATTTATTCATTTTATTTATTCTAACATTCAGAGGCATTTACTCTGATATACTAAAAGCGTCGTAAATTGAACCGTAAGAAATATAGGTTCTATCTGTCAGTTGTTATTTGTAGCCGTCTCAAAACATTATACATGTGATGGACTTTGGAAATAAGTGCACAGGCAGGCGCAGGTCTCATCTTGTATAAACTAGCAATTTGAGAGCATATATGTTTGCATTATATTTCAGCCTATCTTCATTTACACGTAAATATAAGCGCCTTATTGTCAAATTGCTAATGATGTAGGATTTCTTGGGACCTTCGGACAGCGTCGTTGTTGGAACTCTGTAATTTACAACAAACATCACTGTGTTTAGTGTTCTGGAAGTGACTGATTTGAATTTTGCTTCGGAAAGCTGGATATTACTAGATTATTGGGTAGTACGTTGCTGTTCCAGAAACTGCTGTAATAGCATACACACATCAGACATCCATGCCCTGAGTGGGATTCGAATCCACGATCCTGGTTTCCGGGAGCACGAAGACATTTTATTCCTTAGACCGCTCGGCTACCGCGACCCAGTTATGTTCTTAATATTTCAAATCTTCACCTGCTGAGGTTTGTGTCTCCGTGCCTCTTCTGTCAAAACGGGAGATTGGGATGTTATTTGCGTCCTCTGAGGTCCGGGCAGCTTTGCTGTCGGGTTGTTTCTCCTTTCGTTGTTTATCTTCTAAATCCGTTCGTTTCCCACCGATATCTTAAAATAGGCTACGATATTTTCCTTTTGTATTCCTTCTGTCTCATCATTCACAGCCATCCTATCAGCGTTACACTGCGAATCTGATAAACTACCGCTAAATAATATAATAAATCTCTCCCACAACTTGTTTCTGCATGTTGAGCTTCTGCAGTAAGATCAATACGAAGCAGAATCAGGAACTCGGTCGCCACACCGTTCGTCTCTTCAGAAGAGCGTCTTCGTTTCGTCACATCTGGTCTGAACCTAGGAACAAAGTAGAGGCTCAATGGCTAATCCTCGCCACAAAATTATTGCGAATTAACGGGTGCTGTCCTCTGATGTTAGCGAGGATAGTAGGAGTAATTATGGGACAGCATCAGGCGACTTTTCTTACCGATGGAACAAGCAATGAATTAGACATAGAGGTTTGCTATGACACCAGATGTTGTATTTCGCATGCCGTTGGACACAAAGAAACAGCTGCATGGAAAATGATTTCCGTCTTGATTGCTGATCATCTTACAATTACCAACTCTTCCGCCAACTCTCCATTTACTTACCCACCTTCCACTCAGCCGGCCATTCAGGAAATGAGAACAGACCTAGGTGCTTCTAGTTATGAATACTTTTCTCTGTTCTTGTTTCCCTCAGCAGAACACAGGTAGCCCTATGCCTGTCCTTCACAGTGTGGAAACAGTTGACAGATCAGCAAGACAGTCTGTGATTTCTTATCATACCGAATAGCATTACAGCAGTTTCGAACGGGGTACCGTCATCGGCTGAGAGAGAGTGCTTGTGTGCCCGTGCCTTAGCTCTGTTCTTCCGTGGCCAACTCTGTGCAATGGACGATGTTGACTGTGTCCTTTTTTATGTCTCAGTCCGGGATATTTGTTGACCTTGCGATATTTATTCCATCACTTTACACCAGCATTGTCACTGAAATTAATTTCTGTTACTATTAATTGATCTGGCCTAACTTATAACCTTATGGCACAAGGGGTTTCCTGAAGAATGCCGTCTTCTGGGATGTGGCGCCGTGTAGGTATTGTGTAAATCGACGTTTCGGAGGAACGTTTCGCCTCCATCTTGATGCTATAAAAATCCGAGAGCGAGGAACCAGTCTGCAGCCACCTGCCCATGCTGGTTCCTCGCTCGCGGACTTTTATACCCTGAAGACGGAGGCAATACCTTCCTCCGAAACGTCGGTTTACACAATACCTACATCGCGCCATATCCCAGGAGACTGCAATCTTCATAGTCAACGTCGTGAAAACCTCAAAGCTTACAAGAGGTTTCCTGATTACCTTGACCTCTGAGGAGTAGAACCAGGCCTCAGATAAGTTTTGCTTCAGCATCACTCATTTCCCTCGTCGTCTCGAATCCAAAGTGAATACTCTTTTCAGTTTTCCGACACATTTCATTTGTATAGAACTATATTTTACTTTAGTTATGCGAGCTACCTATGTGGCCCATCAAATCAGCCTTGATATCAACCTAACAGTATCAGATACGGAATCGACTGCAAATTATGGAGCTCCTCATTATGTAACCTTCTTCGCTCTCTCCTTGTTACTTCTTCTTCGGATCCAAATTCTCTCCTCCAGGATTAATTTTCAAACACCTCTATTTGCGAAATTCGAAAATCATTCGTCCTTATAATTCTACTAGCCATTTCTGCCTCCTTCAGGTCTTCTTAACTGGATATATTGATATTCATTTTACTGGCATTCTATCGTCTGCTTCTTCGATCCCCGAATATTCACTTTCTATGAAGGCCTTTAGCAAACATTTTCTTTTGTAACCTTGATTTCTCGATTCTCTTAATTTTATTTGCCTTGAAAACAGAATGCTTGTAAAGCAGATGTACCTTGAAGCAAGGGAAAAGTTAGGCGTTATGTACTGCACCTGGTCTTCTAATACTGGCAGTCACTTTCAGATGTCGGGTGTAATGAAATGTAAGTAATTAAACTCTCTGTAACTTTCCTTCTTAAGTGATTCATTCACAAAGATTGTTCTTGTCAGCTCATCATAAAATACAAAACTTTTAAACGAATCCTCCGACATGCTAAACAGATTCTCAAACGAATGCAGCGATGTGAGGTCTGTCAGGGGCCTGATAACTGCCGTTACCCTTCACATGAAATTATGTACTTCGGTAGTAGCCTGGTAGAAACCCGGAATTAGAAACATGAGTTCAGAATATTTATGAGCAACCATAAACAAAGACACACAACCGTGTCATCCCCTAGCTTGTACCTGAGAGAGATCAGTTGATAGCGCCGTAAATTAGAGTGACTGTAACATGTCACCCTGACCGTGATGCGGGCCGTCATAAGACTCACAGCAAGACCTCATAAATTATGACTCCATTTACTAAATTCAGTAAATAACACGACACATACTTTATGGTAGTGAGTACCGGTCCAATAAAATTGTACAGCAGTAAAGCGGGAAAACCATTGAATTATTTATAAGTAGACCATTACGTAAAGCGTAGATGAGAGAAGAGAATGGAAAAGAATTAAAACGAGGAGCTACATTAGGAAGAAACGAAGGTAAGAGACGGAAAAATAGTATAAAGAAGGTAGGAAAGAGGAAGAAAATTATGGACACAAAATAAAGAGCAGACGTAATGGACTTCAGCAATGAAGAAAGTGAAAGAAAAACATAAAGAACTGGGAGTAGGCATAGCAAAAATCTAAAAAATGGAAAACGTGAAGATTAAATACATGAAGGATAAGGAGGAGGAAAAGGAAATCAAATAAGACAGGAGAGAAAGCAGAGAAATGCCTATAGAAAAAGGATATTGCAGAAATAAACGGAAGAAATGACGTGTCAAACTAAAGCCAATGCCAGTCGAGTTAGGGAGAATAAGACGAATAAGGCATAACAAGAATACAATGAAGAATGTTGAAAGAATAGTGGAAAATAAATAAGGAAGTAGGAAGTAAACCTATAAAGAGAGCAGCGAACAAAGAAGACTAGAAGAAACAGTGATGAAGTAAAAGAATAATTTAACGGCAAGGCGAAATATTTCAAACTTCAAGAACAGGAATTATCAAAACAGGAATACATGTTTTATTCAGAGAAAATATTTGCATCAGAGTTTTAGATGCATTCGGAAGAACAAAATAAGAACAACTCACTGTTTAAAATTCAATGCTGTGAGAGCGGTGATTATGAAAAGTGCGGCCATCACGCTTGACTACAAGGTGTCATATACCAAAATGTTTTACTCTTCATCCCACCATTTTATAACTCTGCCAGATTGAGAAGTTAATTTTGAAACTGCATTTAAAAATATACTTTCTGTAAAAAAGGTATCCCCTATAACAGCCTTTGAAGGCCCATAGGGTTGTGAGACGTCGAGGCTCCAATATTTTCTCTAGATAATCGGCTCACAGATGGCGGTAAAGTTGTCAGCCTTACATGCCGGCCTCGCTTTACGCTTCAGGAAGATTCCTGGCACTCATTTCTGTTAGAGGCTGAGTCGAGCCCAGGGCCATAGTGCGGCTGGAAGGATTAGATCAATTGAAAAATCCAGTCACCTCATCGGGACTCCAACCCTAGACCTTCTGGTTTGTAGCATAGTAACATAGTATCACATCTGATCATCCTGTTGCATTGAGTTGTCACTTACAGTCTATTGTTTCCGTCTATAATACAAGTACAACAATTCACAACACTGATTCACACTTAATCCATGCAGTAGTCCTTATGTGTATAAAATATTATTAAATAATTAAAATGTTAGAATATATGCATTATCATGATGTTACATGTTTCGGCCATATAAGACCATCTTCAGGCAACATTTTTATAATGAGTGTAATGCACTGCGCACTAATCGAATAGATTTTTTGTTGCGTCATTGGTGTTTTATACTTTATGTCTTTTTTTAAATGCTGTTGTTTCTGTATTTCATTGGTGGTGTTGTTTTCTTGATTATGCGCATCATGTGTCTCTTTACCTTCTCTGTGCCTAGTGTATAGTTCCTCAACCAACTAAGCTACCGCGTGCTCCATTATACTTTCAGTTCCTGGAGTTAATGGAGGTAAAGTTGTTCTATTTGGCAGCGTTTAAGTAGCACCAAATAGTGCCATAGCTCAAACGGTTAGTCGCTGGCTTTCCATCGCAGCGGCCAGGGTTCGATTCCGGGTCTGGTCAATTGGGATATGTGGTGGACAAAGTGGCGCTGGAGCAGGTTTCTCCGAGTACTTCGGTTTCCCTTGCAAATCTTCATTCCACCAAATTCTCCACAATCACCCTCACCTATCATCTGGGGCTGGTACAATAGGCCAGAAGTGGCCGCAGTACAAGGGACCTAGTTCCACCCGACTAGCGTTAAAAGAATTAACGTCATAGAGAAGAGAGATCATAGATCCTAAATCTGCGGAGCCCATCTAGCATAATGTTCATACGTGAATGTGTGAAATCTACAGTTCGTAAAAAGAAAATAGTAAAGTCTTCTTTTGGCTTATTTTGGACTTCACCCATCGTCCGGTATATAAAAGACAAAAAAACCACAACGTTTCGGAGACTGGATCTGTCTCCGTCTTCAGGTGGATAGGGAAGGTTTAACCTACTCAGTTGGGCCCAATAGAATGAGCTAGTCTCAATCACTGGACCTAGTGATTGAGACTAGCTCATTCTAAGGGGCCCAACTGAGTAGGTTAAACCTTCCCTATCCACCTGAAGACGGAGACAGATGCAGTCTCCGAAACGTTGTGGTTTTTTTGTCTTTTATATACCGGACGATGGGTGAAGTCCAAAATAAGCCAAAAGAAGTACAGTATACACCATCGTCAGAATCCTTTCAAGTCTATCTAGTAGAGTCTTGCCTAATGGAAGTTTGAACACATATATGTAAGCTTTACCTTCAACGAAACAGTAATTTATTTATTTATTTATTTATATAGCACGCACTATATGCTTGTACCTCAACTGGGTCATCTTCAGGTTCTGCAAGTTTCTCACATACTATTACCGAACTGCAAAGTTAACATTCCCGTTTTTATAAATGGTTCGTACAAGTTAGGTCCTAATGTACAGACAAACTAGACAAAACTTAGACTAGACTTTGGTTAAAATTAACAATCAAATACAATAAAATAAGAATAAAAATCGTACATATGATAAAGTCGTATACATAAGAATAGGCTAAAACTAATTTAATAATTAGGTGAATCTAAATGCACAATTCCATATTTAAAATGATCTTCCAAAATGTTATAAGCTCCGAATAGCTTCGTGTTTGTTACTGCAGTAGACCACTCACAGGCTTCGCCAAATTACTTCTACTATTTGCTGCATTGGCTCGCCATGTTAGTATCGTAATTTTACCATTTTCTCAGAGAATAGATCGCTCTTCTTGTATGTTGTCGGGAGCCAGTGGTTAATGTGTGCTGTTTATATTATGCAGTTCATTGCGCTGCGTGGTTAATACGACCTGTGGTTCACATGACCCAGTAGTAGTGCGTGCTATATAAATAAATAATAAACTAATGTTGCGTTGACAGTAAAATTATATATGTTCTTTGTAATTACGCAGCAGGATGTAATCTTTAAAAATAATGGAATTTGGCTTATGCAATCAAAACAAATGCAAACGCTTATTGATGTAGGCTTCAAAATTGATTAAACGCATTCTATTTCGTTCGCGTTAATCAATTAAGCCCGTGCTTCCAAATTCATTATCATCACCGTCATCATCTTGGTACAAAGCAATTATCATCATCATCATCATCATCATCACCTGATACACAAGTTTATCTTCGTCATTGTCATCATGTATGTTCAGTTACTACATGTAAATGTCATGCTAATTGTTTGATTATGTTTGTATATCTTCTTGTGTTTACTTTATATGCAGTGCAAGTCCGACCATTCATTTGCATGTGTATAAAATCTCCGCGTGTAGCTGCTGATGTGAGCTGCACGGCCGCTTTCACGCATACCAATTTAACTAATACTTTGTCAGTTTCATCTAATGCGGTATTACTTGCCGCATCCTTCACGAGGAACATAGCCCCCGCGTTGGACAAATGTGTGCTGTGTTCATGGCTTTATGTTCATGTATATAACATCTATGCATGGAGGTAGTAACCTGCCTCGTAGCAGTAAAACAATCAGAAAGTGTAAAATCTATATCTGGGTAGAAAAAGTTACAACCAACATTCTTTGCAGCTTCATGTTAAGTCGAACAACGATTTACAAATTAGTGAACCTGTCATATCGGGTTTCATCACAATATGTGGGTCTAAGGGGCCCTGAGTGGTATTCGCACCCACGATCCCAGCGTCCGAGCAAGCGAAGGCAGTTCATGCCTGAGACCGTGTGGCTACTCTGACGGGCAAATAGGCTTTAATGTGACTCATAAAGGTAAATGCAAAATTGTCCCTGTGCTTAATTAATTACTACGCTATGTAAACAGCGTCCCCTTCTCTTCACCCAACGGTTTGGGTGACGATCGCTGCCTTTGTCCCTGGTCCCGTCATTATGTTCGCAGTGTTCCCTGGAAAGAATGGGGCGTCCAAGCTTACTTTTAGTATGAAAAGACTGAATCTCCAAAACAAGTAATAACAGTCAACAAAAATAACGCCAATAAAATATGAAGCTTCAACCATTACATTTCTACTTCAAAAATGTATATGAATACATGCCCTCCATCATCTCAGACTATAATCCAATAAAAGAAAAATATACATACACGTAAGGTGGCCACACGGAGCCTTCTGTTTACCCAGACTCAGAAAATGGACAAACTCACGTAACATTGCGAGACAACACAGATTGCAATGTTATCCTATTATCTACCCATACAACAACTCTACATATGGCAGCAGCAATCCCAAATTAAAATACAATAACAAACCAAGCTCTCTTTACATCCTCAATTGAAAATACATTATATAGTAAAGAAGATCTAAGAGTTTATGACGATATTAGTTACATATTAGTACAAATATTATGTTTCTTGATATTATCAATTTTCCTGTCTTCATCTAAAAACCGTCATGTTTATTTTTCAAACCACAATGTTTCAGAGACTGGATTCTCTCTCCGTCTTCAGGTAAAACCTGGTCAGTTCGCCTCAATCGATAGAGCTAATCCCCACCTCCGGACACCTGTACATAAACCGAACACAGCACAAACCATCTGCGAGAGCTAAGAAAATATTAATTAAAACTCCTTATGTATGAGGCCTTGCACCACAGAAAGTATCAGGATAGAAATCATCACGGGAGAGAAGCAATACTCCTTATGGTACCAACACAAGAAAAACAAAATTTTCCAATCAAACTGCACTTCACAGGGTTGTAGTTTCTTGACTTCTGCTGTGATAATGGGGGTGCAGATGGGAGAGATGTCCAAACTGGGTTGACTCATCGGATGGTCCAGCAGAGACATGTGGACTGATTCCTTGTATTTCCTGTATGTGGTGTTGGGCTCGATCTGCAAGACCTTCACTTCATTCCAGCAAATTTTGTGGCCTTCCTGTTATGCATGTTGAGCTAATTTTTAATTTTTAGAGCAAATCGTGTGTCAGGTTATGTTTGTGCTCCTCAATATGTACATCTAAAGGTTTACTTGTTTCACCGATGTAACATTTGCCACAGCCACATGGGATGTTGTACACACTGCTTCGTCTGCTTGGCATCTCTGACCGCTCTAGTTTTCAACAGTGTCCCACGGAGTGTCTTGAAGACTGTTCTGAGACTGAAACAGCTCCCAATGTGTCTAAATTTCTCGGAAATATCCTTAACAAAAGGGATGACGACAGTGCCTGATATACTCTGTCTGAAGAGGGATGGTTTCTTGCCGATGGCTTCATTGCATAGTCAACGAATTCTTTTGAATATTCCCTGAGCAACAGATCATACCTTATGTTTTTAATTCCTTTGTCAAAAAACAAGCAAACAGGAACTATACAAGCTGGCAAGAGAAACTACTCCATAGTGTTGAACAAGTCCACTTACAAGGAGAAGATGTCCAGCCTGCTAGAATCAGGAGTGTATTAATTTCTACATAAGGATCCTTCGTCTCAAATTGAGAGGAATGTACGGAAACTCCTTACCAAGCACAAAACTCTCCTTCCCACTGCCCTGAAATATAAACTGACTCCTAACGACAGTAAATCACTTCACCTCTATGGACTTCCAAAGATACACAAACCTGACATCCCCCTTGACCAACAGTAAGCTCTACTGACTCTCCCTGTTATGCCATAGCATATTTTCTCCACAGGATCCTGAGCCCTTTAGCTGGCAATATAGACTCCTCTGCAAAGAACTCAATACACTTCACAAAATAAATACAGGAGATCAACCTTCAAAACGAAAACCACCTTGTATATTTTGACGTCAAGCTTTCGCCAGCGTACCAGTGAAACAAATTCCACAAATCATAAGAAATAAATTCAATACAGGTCCTTCTTTCTCAGAGCGGTCACCTTTGCAAGTTGAAGACGTGATGGAACTACTAAACATCTGTTTAAAAAAAAATGTAGTACTTCAAGTTTGAGGGTAAATTCTGCCAGCAAAGAGATTGTATGGCAATGGGAAAATATCTCCGGTGGTTATTAATATAGTTAAGCAACATTTTGAGGAAGTAACACTGGACACAGCAGAATAAAAGCTCTCTAAACGGGTAAGATATGTCGACAACACATTCGTGGTATGGCCACACGGACCAGCAAACTTAAAGCAATTTCTCCACCATATCAACAGCATCACGCCTCCCATCAAATTCACTATGAAAGTTGAGGCTAATGATACCCTTCCATTCTTGGCTCTTTTGGTTTCAAGCAAGGTCCGAAACTGACCACAAAAGTGTACCGGAAGCCTATTCATACTGGTCGTTATCTTCAGTTCAAGTCCAACCAAGCTCATCACCTAAAAAGGGGAGTCGTTCACAGTTTGATCAACGGAGCGAAGGTTATATGTCAAAACCAGAAGAAATTGTCCCTCTTCAGACAGAGTACAGCAGGGCACTGTCTCCATTCCTTAAGTTAAGAGCATTTCCTAGAAATTCAGACGCACCCGGAACCGTTTCAATCTCAGAATTATTTTCAAGAATAAGCGTACACTCCGTGGGACACTGATCGAAAACTGGACCGGTCAGAGGTGTCCAGCAGACGAAGCAGTGTGTGTACTGTGGCAGATAATACATCGGTGAAACAAGTAGTCCTTTAGAAGTACGCATTAAGGAGCACAAATACAATCTGACACAGGTTTTGCTTAAAAAAATCAAAATTAGTCCAACATGCATACCAGGAAAGCCACAAAATTTGTTGGAATGAAGCGAATGTCTTGCAGATAAAGCCCAACACCACATACAGGAAATACAAGGAAAACCAGCAAAACTCTTGTTGCAACGCTCTCGGTACACCCGTTGTATATAACAAGGCGGTCCCTTGCTCTCAACATCCGGAACGAGAATCCACAGTCCTTGGGACGCGTAACCTAAATAGAATTTCGCCACCTGCCTCGCCGACCGCTGGAAAACCAAAGACTAACTTCCAGGTCTGGCTACTTAGACGGGTGGTTTCCTTCTTAAACAACTAGAGGAATGTGAGCTGGGAAAGCATAGTCGGTATAGCGACTAGCTACGGGCTGGAGGACCAAGTGGTCCGAGTTCGAGTCCCGGTAAGTTCAGGAATTTTCTCTTCTCCACTTCGTCCAGTGGGGGTCCACCCAACCTCCTATCCAATGGGTACCGGGTGTAAAGTGGCCTGAGTGTGAAGCTGATCACTTGCCTCCAACTAATGCCGAGGTGAAGAAAATATGGATCTATACACCCACTCCCTCATACGCCTTCATGGTGTTGTGCTTCATTAATTAAACGCAGCAATAACTTTACCTTTCTTACCTTAGAGGGAAGGGAAAGCGCATGGTACATGGAATTTTGGAATAACGTTAAATGAGTGGGGACAAGGGTGCCTCTGGGGAGGGCATGAATGGGGAGAGGTTACCGGGCCGAAAGTTGAAACTTCTGAGCCACAGGACTCATGTGAAGACGTATGGGAGTGTGGAGGAACAGTGCCGCTGTTCTCTACCTCGGCACTAGATGGAGGTGAGTGGTCAGCTTTACTGCCCGGCACTCATTGGCACCACAGCCTATCTGGGCGCTGCAGAGTCGAGAAAATTTTATTTCCTCTGGTGGGAAGAAAACCCCGGCCGTCGCTATGCCGACTGAGATATTTCAGGTTCCTCAGTATGAATCAGTATGGCTGAACACTGAATCCTTCAGATAACTTTCAGTGAAAGTCTCCATGTCGAATTTAAAAATTGTGTGCAGTTCCTACTGGGATACAAAAAAAAGGCTATTTATGATCATATGCCAGCTGAGTGCTGTTATATATCAATATGGCTGAAAGTCAGAATTGACTGATGACATTTGGTGGAATTCTTCCGTATAGAATTTCAAGAAAACCTTTGGAAAATTTTATGGGAAAAACATTTATAGTTTCATGTATACCAGACTTTATTGTGGATAAGTATGGCCGAAATTCATAAGTTTTTATGGGACTCCCGTAAGAGACATTTGTGGGACTATTACACAGTACATAAATATTCAGCAGCCTACGCAAACTAGAATTCATAATAGATTCATGCTGAATGGAATAATTTGATAGCTTAGGGTGCAAGTTTTCGGTATCGAATTTCATTAATTCTATGGAACGGGTTGTGGGATACGTGAAGATGTCTTGTGTGAACAAAGCCTTTTTATGGATCAAAATGGCTGAAAATTGGAAATGTCCAACCTTTATTAAAAGCCTCCAATGTGGAATTTCATGAAAATTTTCCCAACGGTTTAGACTCTGTTACCAAGTCAAGGACAGAGAGAGATGGCTTCATCGTAAGGCGTTAATTTTTAACTTGTAAAAATGG
Organism: Cryptotermes secundus; assembly: GCF_002891405.2. NCBI lineage: Eukaryota > Metazoa > Arthropoda > Insecta > Blattodea > Kalotermitidae > Cryptotermes > Cryptotermes secundus. The sequence goes on along the minus strand of NW_019739216.1, from coordinate 541,597 downwards.
CTAGAAATGTAAATTCTTCCTGCGACCCATTTTGTTAATTTCACTCGTCTCCTACTCGTATGTACATTTCAGCGTTGCTATATAGTCCTGATACTGGTAGCGTCGTTAAATAACAAGCACAGTGTTTCTGACGTCATACTCTATCTTGCGACGTAATTTATGACGTAGTTACTGTAACGATGCTATAAACATCTACAGTCCTACCGTTTTTATAGCTACGTTGAAGATCTAATTACAGGAAAATTTATTATCTATTGCTATTCTGTGCTGTATATTTCATTTTTCTCTTTAGATTCTTCATTCTTTCCTGTGATTTTATTATCTTCGAAATAGTCGCAGCATGACGTAACGACGCGCATTCGCTGTCACTATGAGCGATCTTTACAACTTTCCGATGTTCCTGTTTCATGATATGTTTTAAGAACAATATTTTCAGAATTTTACTGATTTCTAATCTAGGAGCAAGTGTAATGGTTTCTCAAGGCTCGGGAAGGTTTATCCGAATCGAAGGGACAGGAGTTGTATAACAGAGGCGTCTCTTCACGCTCAAGCTGTCTTGCTTAACGTCTCACAACTCTATGGGCCTTCACGGCCTGGTACAGGGATAGCTTTACTTGCTTTTACACCTTCTGGCACATTCATTTAATGTTTCTAAACTTGTTCTGCCATCTCTCAAGAGTTAAAGCTAGTAAGTCATGGCTTTCCAGGAACAAGAGGATGCGCTATCATGTAAAAGTAAACTTGTCGCTGTGCTTAACTAATTGAACACTGTGCCATTAAGGCGTATGGTGGAGTTGATGTGTAGATCCACATTTTCTTGACCTCGGAACTAGCTGGAGTTGTGTGGTCAGCTTCACGCCTCAGCCACTTTACCCACGAGGAAAGAGCCTTCGCTATGCATTGGATAGGAGAATGGGTGGATCCCAGAGCCGACATGGACGACGTGGAGACCAGAAAATTTTTGATCCTACTGTGACTTCAACTCCGACACCTCAGCCGTCCAGCCCGCAACCAGTCGCTATACCGACTGAGCTATCCCGGCTTATACATCATGTAAATGTAGGTCTACTAAATCATTTTAACAGATGAATATGGAATGGGTTGGAGGGCTTCAAGTTCATAGAGCGGGGTGTGCGAAGGGCTGTAATGCAGTGTGTATCGTAAACACTCGCTGTACTGGAGGAAGACATCTCCTCCAAATGCAGAATCCAAGAGTTTTGTGTGATTCTCTCTTTACTGCCTGTTTCTTGTTGGCATGTTTACTCACTTACCATTCCACCCTGAAGATGGAGACTGTACCTTCCTCCGAAACCCGGGATCTTCTCCTAAATGCGCCACGTTACAACTCAAAGGAACATCATCTTCATGGAAGGGTTTACTTTCGAAACAGACTGAACAATCCTGGCTTATTCCGGGAGGGGTTTGTACTTGCATTCATTAACGACATTGTAACAACTTATCATATGTAATCATAATCATCAGGGCCAAAATTACAGTTTTTCTGAAGAAAGTGTGGAGGCCATTGCAGTAAAAACAAATTCATGTAATGAATATTCTATTTTTTTTACTTCCTACTTACAATAACCAAAAATACAAAAAAAATTTCACGATTTTAGAGAAGCAAATGTCTCAACAGGGTCTGTAGATCATACTTTAATTCTATTTTGAAGGCCCTGAGGCTGCCGTCTCAGTCGCTCTCTCTTAAATGGGTAGGCGATCATGAAGAATGGTTTCTCCCTTACAATGAAAACAAATTACTGCACACAAGATAATATTATTTGTGCTTAGAAGTTCGTACACCATACAGCTAGTGCACTGTTAGTCACAAGCCCCCTTGTTCAGAGGGGTAATAAAAAACCGATGCTTAACTAAAACACAGCTAATGCAAATGAGGCCGAAACACGTATAAAGAAACGCGGGACTATATTCGGGTCTCAGGATCCCAATGAAACATCTTGCTATTTGTTTTTTGAACCATTCTTAACGAGCCTAGGACTGATGAGCCACGACAAAAGAAATGATCGCAGATTTAAGTTAAAAGCTTTTTAAAAATGTTGCGATATTACTCACTCAAAACGAAGACAGTACACACACACATACCCAGCAGGCCCAGCAGTATAACACACGCAGTCACAGGAGCAAGACACAACATAAAGCACAATCCACATACGATAATAGAAAGAGTGCTCCGACAGAAGAGATTAGAGGTGACTCGAGAAGTGAGATACGACGTAGGAAAAATCCTGAACAATTTTAAAATTTTTAATATTTGATATTTGTCGGTATATATGATAAATATATATTTTAATTATTTTAATATGAAGACAAGGCATACAGTGAACTAGTTTGACGTTAATCGAATAAGCACCTGAAGATGGCACTTTTGTGCCGAAACATGTAGTGCGGGAGAAAGGAGTGAGGTAGATAAGTGTATGCACTAAAAGACGGTGAAATAAATCATGGACTTAAATCAGTGCAACAGGACGCCAAAATATAACATTATGTTGCGACATATTAACTAGAACTAGATTATGGGTATTGTCTACCGTTAGAGGCGACCTAATCATTAAATGTCGGAAGTTCTGTATGTTGCCGGCTTCAGATGAACAAGACACGATATAGAACCTGCTCTGTTTGGCCTTTGTATAGAGCCACTCCAAACCATGGAATTCCAGGAACAAGAGTGCTCAATCCTAGCGAAACAACAGCACAGCAGAAGTGAGGCAGCTGAAGCCAGTTTTCTAAGGGCTGTTAAATGCTGTATAATAGAACGGACCATGTCCAAACCAATCACACGAAAACAAAATGGGCTTAACAACTTACAAGAAATACTTGAATATCATATGAATGGAAGTGTTCTGTCTTCGCGAACATATCGCTCTGTAGTCCTGTGAAAGTCAACCTACATGTGTGTATATTGCACCCCCCCCCCATAACAACAGAATTCGCTCCTCCAAACACGGGTACATGGAGGGGACTGGAATTGTGATCCAACTCAGTAGTATGAAGAGAGAGGGTAGTTTCTGACTAAGGTATTCAAGCAAACCTCTCATCTTATCACTGAAGAATCCTAGGATGATATCCTCACAGGTTTCTCGAGATAGGATAAGCAGTGGGCCAAATAAACCCGGGCAAACTGCACTTATCAAAGCATCTGCTCTGCCTTCCCTGGGCGTTCATCAACCCTAAGCTTTCTTTTCCTTTTCCTCTGTTCTTGGTCTCCTTGTCCCGAACTGCATGCATGAAACCCAAATACACATTTTCTTGCCACCCACACACACTTAAGGCATTTCTCGTGTGTTCCGTGTCCGTAAGTAGCACAGGAAACCAGCTTAGTTTATGTTGGTTCACTCCTTTTCTCAGAGACAGACAATAGGATCTCAATGATTGGCTTGAAAGTCCCTCATAATCTATAAAATCATATGTTTTCCTTGCTCGGTTTGCTCTGCCTACTGTCTGCTTCATGTTGGTTACTATTCGCCCTTCAAAATGGAGGCTATATACGTCTATGAAACATCGGTTGACTTTCAGAGGACTGAACAGGGCTGTATCGCAGAAGGCGCAACTCTTCGTAGCCCCTCCCAATTTTATGAACCACAAATCCAATATAACTTAATTTTTTTCCACCACCTTCGTCCAGTGGATTGAGCAGATATTCTACAAGATTTTAGCAGTAGGCCCATGCACCGGAAGCTAGTAGAGAAAGTGGTAGACCATTCAAACAGAGAAGAGTCAATGGATCCTTGGATTCGGAAGAGTCTTACAAGACCAATCCTTGGAGACATGATGATGACATTGATGATAGTTTCTTCTCACTGTGCACGGTGTATTAGAAATTCCGCCAAATGTGTATATCTGTTGCCGCACAGTCTTCACTAGTTCACCCCTTCCTTTCGTATCATTGCTGTAGTCTCATTGCTTTCAGCCACGGCGCAAAGCAGTCCAAAGGCCTTGACGAGTACGTTCCTTATGCAACAACCTCGCAAGGCTGCTCTGAAGGAAAGCACTATGCCACTTTCTGCCCACAATGTGCCGTTACTAACCCTGCAGTAACCCGGAGGAAGATCTGTTGTACGTGTGACATGCGTAAGTGACGTTTCCCTGTTCGGAGACTAGAAACAAACTCTGTGAATATGTCGCTCTCTCTTCTTCCAACTCCCTGAGACCCGCTTCTTCGTCCTCACAAATCAGTCCGAACTGATTCCGTCTCCACGGCTAGTGTCCAGTGAGGTAACGAAAAGTCGCGGAGAATGCGCCTGGAAAACACACGAAGGCCTACTGAAAACTTCATTTTACTTTTTCTTAACTCTTTTTTAACAGGAAGTGGGACTGATATTTGCGTGTACGAGCGCGTTGTTACATTTGTTACATCGGCCAAGAGTTGACCTATTTCACCAGCTCCGGATGATAGATGAAGACGAACGTGGAGCAGTCGGTGGAATGAGAACTGACAGGGGAAACATAAGTACTCGGAAAAAACTGCCCCAGTGCCATTTTGTTCACCACAAATCGCACATGTCTTGACCTGGGCTTGAAGCCTGGCCGCCGTGGTTGGAATCCAGCGCTTAACTGCCTGAGCTATGGCCTGGCCACCGCGCTAAGTAAATCTTATATTTCTCGACCCCACTCCTAGATGGAGTTGACAGCAGTTCCACTCGTATCTGCTGTCAGCACTCCCCGCATTACAGAATGCGCTGCCCTTACCAGTGCTGGACTGGGTTCCATACTTCTCACTCAAAGTCTTCTTTAGCCATGTTTCTCAGTATTCTGTCAAGTTTTCCAACATGGTGGCCTTGTGAATACTAGTTTATTCTGCACAAGTTTCCTATAGTATACATCGCTGCCTCAAATTGGAACTAACTACCGGTACTCTGAAACAAATAACTAATTTGGTAGCACAATCCCTTTCCTAAATTGCCAATAGTTTCACAGCCAGTAAAAAAGTTTTATTGAAGCCAAAAATTGATTAACGTATTAGAAAATATAATCCATTGGATTTTATGGTGTGCCAGGTGAATGCATCCCTTTTTTTAAGAACAACTTTAATATATTCCTGCCGACTACGAGTAGGAATACTAAACAGTCTCTTCTCATCAGATTTCCAAATATGCACATCTCATCTCCTCTGTATGTGCCACATGTTCTTCCCATCTTATTCCTACCGTCTTATTTATCGTGATACTTTACGTGAAGGAAAGCTTCCAGTTTGTGAAGACTCTAGTTGTGCAATTGTCTCCGTATTCACCTAACTCCCTCTTTCTTGATTTTAAAATAATATGTTACAAAGTAAGTTAATTGAATAAATATGGATAGAGTTGTCCAATTAACATTGTGTATAATTAAATTTCGTTTATCTATAATTCTCTTATAATACACTTAATGTAGGTAGTTCAACTAGCAATATCACAACTGGATAGGAATGTGACCTGGCAAGGAATAGGATTCCTACAGAACTGTTTAAACTATTCGGTATCATTGCTTTTAAAGTATATAGTTGTCCTCTTTGAAACCTGAATATATATATTTTAATTTAGTCGAACTCTTATTTTATGGACTCAGGACTCTACATTAAGCAAGGCCGTAGGTGCAAGGTCATATGACATTCTAAGACTTCTGTCTTAACTCTCACAGATGGTTTACACTGTACTTATTTTATATTTCCGGCCTTGTGTTAATTCTGATGATCGGAGATTGACTGGGTCTGAGTAAGCTCTTTACGTGAAGAAGGGGGACACAGTCCAGTCTCAGAAACGTTTCTTTAAATAAAACACAGGACGATAAATCATGTGCAGAAGTCAATAATTGCACTAAGGTATCATCATCAAGAACTTTAAGGCGTTAGTCAAATGTAGCTAGGAAGTTAGTTACCCAAGCAATTAGTAACGATTGTTAAACACTGATTGAGTAAGACAGTCAGCTAATAAATAAAGAATTTGTTAGGCCATGTTTCAGAAAACTATATCAGCAACAATCTTGTGTGAAATTATCACTAACTTAGTTGATCTTCGATTCGAGACTTGGGAACTTCCATAATAAAGCGAAGAACCTGATAGCGTGGGGAAGTTTTCTTTCATCACATATTCTTGTCATTTTCGGAAGCATGGACATACCTCCCATTCGTGCTTCGAGAAGTACAACGAGAGAAATTCTTATTGGAAGCCAACAAGAAAAAATGCTGTAATCGCCCCAATATGTTGAATATTATAGCAAAAATAATAGCCATATTTTTGTGTTAACTGAAATGGGATCTGCAAATCTATTTGAAATTTTAAACAAACAGGCAAATTTCAGTTATATTTGAATAGGAAACAATTTATAGTGTAGACCGTAGTGTCAAGGTTTTCATGTTTCCTCAGCCTTTCACCAAGTGATGGTACAGTGCGACTATGAAGATACAGGTCACTTCTACCTCCTTCAAATCCTTTCCAATTTGCCATTTTATTATAATACATCCAGCACGTTTGACGAGACAACAGAAGCAGTCAAATTAATGTTGTTAATTAATATAAAAATTCATGAAACAGTGCGTCCTCGTCTTTACCTTCTCTGTATTAAAATTGTGTCATAGAATTAGAATTTTTACATTACAATTCTTGTCAGATGGTTCCCTCTTTTTGTTTTATTCATGAACACTCAACTACTAATCGGGTACAATCTTTAGGTTGTGTTCAGCCTGCACTGAAACTTTGATTGGATTTTTTTTTCATTCCATCATAATTGAAATTCTGGTCTAACGGCTCTTCTTTTAATGTCTGCTAAATTGAGAAACTTCACCCTGTTATTCTCCTACTTTCCTTCCTTAAATGGAGAATTTTCCAGCATTATGACGTCATATTTAGGGTGTGTGCTGCTGTGTCTGTGTGCGTCTCTCATTAAAATGTTTAACCACTTATAGGATTTTGACTATATGTGGTATTAATCTTAACGTCCCTGGAGGTCACTCCAACTCTGTAATTCCTCATTTCTCGCAATCAGAACTAACAGCACGAAGGACTAGCGGAAATGGTGGCGAAAGTCACATTATAGCCACTTAATTTCAGACTCTGGAGTGAAATATAATAATAAATCTTGGGAAAGTATATAAATTTTATTCAGGTAAAGTTCTTGTGGACTGTAAAAATAACAAAGTAGCGGACGCGAGAAAATTTTCATTGGATTTGTTTCGATGACGATAACTAATGAAGCCAAGGAAGTGTGTTTGAGTGCGACTTAGGAAGAATCCTGAAAAGTTTTACTATTTAGAATTCATCGTCCTATATGACGAACACAGATTTTAGTCATTTTAGAATGGAGACATTGTGGCATGCAGTACAATAGTTTAACGTGCATAAAGACACCTGAAGATGGCACATTAGTGCCGAAACATGTAGTGTGAAAGTGAAGAATAAGGTGAAAAAGTGAATACACTGCAAGACGGTCGGCATAAACCACGGAAGTGCAATCTTGTTTGGAGATCATAAATACGTTGTCACGTATGAGGAGTTCGCGTGACGAATAATAATGGGTTCTGAATTTCATGATTGGGCTTATTGGCATACATTTAAAATTACAGTCAATTGTAACAGCTACACATTTAACTCCTTCTGTTTTACGAATCTCTGACTGCTCTCTGCTAATCGAATTCACGAATGCACTGCCTTCTTTATCTGCCACGGTGCCGGGATAGAAGTTCCCATGTTCAAGGCTTCCAATACGGTTCTTTTGTGTTGTCCCTGGAATGACTTTTGTTTGGCGACTTGCTACCTGTCAACGACTCGTTCTCTGCTAATCGTTGTAACGAGAACTACTCTTTGTTAACATTCGTTGCCGCAGAAACATGATTACCGAGCCGTTGTCTAAAAATGCACGTCTGCTCCAGTTCCACCAGTTCGGTTTCACTCCGTCATGTCTCAATATCTACACATTGTGTGTGAAGCATTATCTGTTATTACACAATTATAAACCTGACAACTACTGGAAACATTAAAGTTACTCAGAAAAAATTTACGTATACAGGAACTTGCAGTTGTAAAGTTGTCCTTCGCCGTGAAAACAGACAGGGGTGTGCAGGCATGCTTGCGCTGTTCTTAACCTCGATACTAGATGGAGGTGAGTAGTCAGCTTCACGCTCCGGCCGCTTCATCGTCGGGAAAATATTCCCAGTTTCCCTTTCGATAAGAGGCTGAATGGACCCCAAATCCGGTCTGTAGTTTATGAAGAAAAGAATAATTTCTTTTCGTCCCTGGAAGCGAAGCCCATTCGTCCAACCCGTAAGCCATCGCTGTACCGACTGAGGTACGAGGCTGTACTTACGTAATAGGATCTTTACAAGAATAAAATAGTGTAACGACTGCGTTATTCGGGTAATGTATATGACAGGCAAGTAGACTTTATGAGTTCATTCCTTAATTCTGTGTTACTTTCTTAGGTGCCTGGTGTCACTGGGAGTTCAGTTACATCTGCGAGCTGCATGGTCCGTTGTGGGAATAAAATTGAAATAACCACGTCGTTAAACGTGCCGGCGATGTGCGCAAGATATGGAGAGAATAATAAAAATGTTTTCCCTGTAATTGTGTCGCAGAGTGCTTATTTAATGATAGACACATAATGCTGTGGCGTTGCTAGGCGATACCGCAACAGTAAAAAACAAATAAAAGTCACGGGAACGGTGTACGAAATGTGTATATGTGTTCGGGAAATTAAGTACAGACATGTTCAGAAGGTGACAGCCTCTGTGGTAAAGTGATCGTTCCAGGCTACAGATGAAGAGGGTCCCGGGTTCGATTCTCAGCTCAACCAGATTTTCTGAGAAGTAGTGCCTCGGGAACGAGTTCCAATCAGCCTTGTGAGGAAAACTGAGGAGCTACTTGAATGGAAAGTAGCGGCTCCGGTGTAAAAAAGCGACATTAACGGATGTGGGAATTCGTTGTGCTGATCCCGCGACACCCTCTATCCGCTAAAGTTGGCACTAACTTCGCCGACAAGCGGCGGTCGCTCGGTCGGTATAGTTCGCTTGCAGACTGGAACCACGGAGTCTGTAGTTATCAGAAGGTGTGTATAACCTTTTACTGATCATACACCTTCTAACACAATTTGAAAGGGCGTTTCGAGGCTCGAGTTCACCAAATAGTGAGCTACCAATATTCTAAAGATGAAACTTGAAAATAATAACTCCAAGAGCACAAGTTTCATTCATTTTTGTTTACACATTTTATGAACAGCTGTAGGTGCCGATGGACCTACATTCTTGTTAAAAGTTACACAGTTCAAATGAACGCCCCTGCTGCTGGTTACAAGAACTCTCATTCTACAGATATTGGCATTTTAACGCGGTTGTCAACGGAATGTTACAAACATTCCCTGTTGCCCTTGCTGTGTCTGTCTACCCGTCTGTCTGACTACATGTAACAACTACAGAATTGCAGAATTGCAGAACGGATGTTCATAAAATTTCATATTGGGAAGTCGTACCAAAATTTGTCGCCAGAGTACAGTTCTCGTTAAAATCGCTCAAAAATAACGCACCGTTAACGAAAATACTGTACGCGCTGGTGGTTCCACTTTGAGTGTGACCGTCTCGTTACTCACGAAATATTTGTTGGAGTAAAAACGTTCCGGGGAAAAAATATAAACGAAAATGGAATATGAGATTTAAACATGATACATTTATTGCCTTAAGTTTAAACTTTTCGATATTGTCACGCGTATTATTGACTAAGACTCGGATTTTGATTTGCAATCGGCTTATTGGATAACTACCAGTCGTAACTACAAAGAGTTATAACACTCCAAATTATTACTGGAACAATAACATATAAAGTCTTCAACACTTCAATTCTAATCTTCGTTTGTAGCCTCCGGAACTCTGCTATTGGGGTCTGTCGGTCAGTCCGTTATCTCTGCTACTCCTACAATCTTCCCCTGAACGGTTTAGAAATCACAACTGCACAGCACCCTGCACCAGTCTCTCGAGTTGCCTCGAACTGTCCTCCCAAGTCATCTGCTGAACTGCTAGTGTCAAGTCAAAGTCAGAGTCACATTGCGACTGACGGTCGGTAGGTCAGTCAGTCAGTCAGTCAGTCAGTCTTGGTTTAGAGCCCCATCTGGGGATCGTGACTGAATACTTATTACTGTTCGACAGTTATGGTCTTGTTATTTGGGGTGCCTTCTCTGACGACATGAAGGGTATGTCTTTTGACAAGAGTCATTGTCTGCCTTAGTAACGGATATACATGTTATAATATAATTAAACAAAGGCGCGCGAACGGGCTAGGAATTTTAACGCCTCTCATAGATTTCTTAACTCGTTTACTTTGGTTAGAATATGTGTGGGTTCGAGGGGGGGGGGGTTGATCCTAAAACATTTACTTATGTTTCGTACACGTTTGTTTCTACCTCAACAATCTGCCATTATTCGTGTTAATTATTAATGATACAAGCATAAGGGACATATCTGTTAAAAACAGTTGTATATTGTGGAGGGGTACGTGTCTTAAGTTAATTTAAAATATCCTGAAATTTGCTTGTTTACTTGGCTAATACTTAATGGAATAAATGAAGACAATTCTTTTAGTATGCAGGCCCCTGTAATCTGTATAGGCTTATTCCACGTCATAATATTTCAAGAAAGCCCAATATTCCGTCAGTAAATGTACAGCTTTATTTAACGAATGTCGTTTTCTTAGATGTGGCGCTGTGTACATCTTATATGAACAGACGCTCCTCCGAAACGTCGGTTCACACAAGGTCTACATGACGCCACATACCAGAAAAAGACATTCTTCAAAGTCACTGCTGTGAAAACCTAAAATCTTACATAGCTCTTTTTAAATCCAACAGACACCTTCATAAGATACAAAGCCAGTCAAATGTGGTTTGCCTATAAGCCATTTTAGCGCGAAGGATTCTTCGTAGTCACTAAAGTGTCGATCATGTTCTGCGCCTAGAGATAATTGTCTGACTACACGCATCACATTTTTTCCGAAAAATAATTGCTCTTGTTAAGCACATAAACCAACATACAGGAAAGTACAATTATAGAATGAATTTCTAGAATGCTCCCGTGTAAACAGAAAGTGTGTACCAACTGAGAGAATTATATGTAGTCTTCACTGCACTTATAATTCCTCCCTGCCTTTCCCCTGTTTGCTGTAGACATTAAAACTAGTGAGCTACAGTAAAATCGCTTTATAGCACATGCCGCTTCCCATTCTGGCATGTTTACACTCCTGAGGATGTGTAGTCACTTGCGCGATAAAGCTGCTCACGTGATATTCTGCGTAGATCAACTATAAACTAGATGCAGTTGCCTAGCGACTGCGCGTTTCGAATTAGTGCCTTGAAGAATCGCCTGGCCATGACTAATATTACGAATAGAGTTTATATTCTGCAAAACAGAGTAATATATTTTCATAACCTTTAGTGAATGTGGTCACCTTCAAAGTGTTTTCTTCTGACAGGAGTCTTACACCATGTAGCCAGCCGCTGGAAACTACTGAAATTCATTTTGCGAAAAGTCGTTTAATGTTGTGTCCATATGCTTCTGAATATCTTCAAAGAGACTCAAGATTAAGTTCTTCGACGGGAATTTCTGGCTTAAAAATATGGTACAGTCACTCAGTGCCAAATGGTGCCAAATCCACAGTTACTAAGATTTTTTCCAAAAATTACTTTAGCGAAATTGTTATTTTCGAGAGGACATTGTCATGATGCAAAATCCGCTTGCATAGCAGAACTGTGACCCTGTTTTTGAGGATGTGCCGTGGTTCGATACCGGATCCGCATCGTTGGCTGTTTTGCAAGAATACATTTGTAAAGAAAGATTCTTTTGATATTATAAAAGCAAATGAGCTTAGCTTTGATTTTGCCCGTTGTATCTGCAGTTCCCTCCGTAACGAATAACTGAACATCTCTGTTTGGTGGATTAAATATTTTATTTCTAGTTCGCACCGCAGGATCCAAGTCTCATCAGCAATCATTATTCCTGCCACAGTCTTAGTAACAAAGTGCGAATGAATTCTTACCTTGTAAGATTTGAGGCTTTCACAGCGGTGACTATGAAGAAAGCAGTCTGCTTTTGCCGGTTCTCACGGTCTCTTCGCCTGCAAATTTCTTATATTTTTTCTTCTACCCTGAAGATGGAGGCGATACGTTCCTCCGAAACGTCGGTTAACACCACATATACACGGTGCCAAATCCCAAAAGACTGCTTTCTTCAATTCTTACCTTCTTTGCCTTTGATAAGAAAAAAAAAAGAAACCACAGGAACTGCAATCACAGAACGAATTTAACACTACGACAATACAACACTTGATAGAAATACAAAACGAAATGAACACTGCTACAATATAACACTTAGTACAACCACAACAAGGGGGCACTCGGTAGCGTAGTTGGTTGAGGCACTATGCTACAAGTCGGAAGGTCGCGGGTTCAACTCCCGATGAGGCCATTGGATTTTTTTTCCAATTTTCCTGATCCTTCCAGCCGCACTATGGCCCTTGGGTCAACTCAGCCCCTAACATAAATAATATTCTTGGGGTTAAAGGCGGCCGGCGCGTAGGGCTGACAAACTTGCCGCCATCTATGAGCCGATTGTCTAGAAAATGTGGGAACCTCAACATCTCACAACCCTATGAGACTCCACGGCTTGTTATAGGGATATCTTTACTTTACTTACAACCACAACAAAAACAGAACACTAGAAAAAGTAACCCCAGCTGCAACCACAAAGGAACTGAACACTACGGCAATGTAAAACTTGCTATAAACACAAAAGGAACTGAACACTAAGACAATATAGCACTTTCTATAACCCCAAAAAGAAAAGGACGCTTGAAAACATATTTACTACAACCACAGAACGAACAGGATTCCAAGATAACTTTGCCACGAAAATGCTGAGACTTGTTTTAGCATAATGCAACACTCGTAAAATCTCTAGTGACGGCAGGTGGTAAACAATGCCAGCATTCAAATTATGATAACTATGACTGACGGCCTGACACAGGGGCTGTCGTAAATAGTAGAGAGTTAATTCCTGAGTCAATGAATTATTTACACTTGTGGAAATCGAACGTTCATGAAGAAATTAACAAAAGCTCACTGCTGAACTGTGTGCTTAGTCAGTCCATTTCAGTTCACATCTTCACAGCCTGTAGCTATGAGAACCTTTAATATTATTTCTACTATTCTCCTATGTTTCCCAACTTCCCGATGCTTCTCGTATTCATATCTGTTTCTAACACTCTGAAACACTGGGGAACACATATTCAGCTTCTGATATAGAAATCGTAAGATCTTCAGTGCAATGGTTTGGAACCATGAAATGTTCCATGCGCGGTTTCAGTATTTTCGCTAAGGCGAAGAAGGCTCATTTGTATAGATCTTGAATAAACAATTTAAAAGTGACTGAACCCGAAAAAGAATCGGTGTGACCGGCCGACCCGATGCTTCCAATTCACGTGATTTGTGTATTCTATAAAACTGAGACATTCAACCGCAAGTGAAATGTCCGAATGGAAATGCGAACGCTCGGCTGGTCAGAGGCTGTCAGACTGTGACTAAGGTGGTGGGCCGCTCCGTAAACAAAGCTGTGCAGTTTTTCAAGCTAAGAAAGTATTTGCCCTTCTGGAGGAAATCGCTTTTAATAATTACATGATTGACCTTTGCAGACGTCCTGATACTAACATTTACATAAAGAGGAGCTTCCTAACTTATACTCTTCACAAAATATAATTAGAATGAGCAAGTTAAGGATGATGAGATGAGCAAGTCATGTTGCACGAATGGAGGAGAAGAGGAATGCAGATAGAACTTTGGTGGGAAAGCTAGAAAAAGAAAGAATACGCTAGGAAGACCAATATATAATATTAAAATGGATCTTAGAGAGATAGAGAGATAGGATGGGTTGGTATGGACTGGATTGATCTGCCTCAGAATAGGGACCAGTTGAGGGTACTTGTGAATACGGTAATGAACATTCGGGTTCCAAAAAAATACTGGAAAATTCTTGAGTAACTGCACAACTGGCGTCTTAAGAAAGGCTCAGCTCCATGAAGCTAGTTAGTCCTGAAACTCATCTGGGTGAGCTAAGGTAAATACGGCATGTTCAAAACCGATCTTTGGCTCAGGGTACCCGAAATTCGTAGTTAAAAATACCTTACAATGTATCTACGAGATAGAGTCAGTAGATTTTGTCGCCGAAGGATATAAAAAGCAAAACTTGTGTTATTCGAATCCGAGAAAAACAGCATTGGTACACTTGTTCCATCGCTTTATAGTTCGTCGAAACATGCAGCATAGATTTTGTCTCAGCCACTTCCACGCCTCTGTTTCTACCTCTTCGTCATCAGCGAAACATTTGCCAGGACAGAGCCATTCGGTTCATTTTTTCTTCGTCGATCCTTCAGTTCTGTGGGCAGCCACCGTGTGCACTTTCCAAAACTTCAAATGATCATGCATTATGCTGTTTGCTAAACCATGGAACACCCTAGTGCAGTTGCTACACTGCCTATCGTTATCCTCCTCTAAGCTCGAATCAACATTTCCACTCGCGGCACAGTTGGTTCTGTCGTGATCTCAACAGGGCGACCCGGTCGGGCATAATCTGTGATTTTCGAACGTCCTTGAGAGCAAATCTGGACCCAGCTGTGAACCGTTTTAGGCGACGAACACTTTCCACCGTAAATATTAAGCTTTTCTTTATGAATATTCTTTGCATTGAGTCCTTTTGCCTACATAAAACGTACAACTTAAATTATGCTCTTCGGTAGTACTCGTGTACTCCTCAAGTACTTTCGTCACTTTGACAACTGAAACCATCCTCTGAACATGCGCATGCCCTTCTGCTACCTAGACGGTCATGGAGCTGAATTGTGCTGCTACCTAGTGATACACATAGAAAACCTATTACGTCCATTACACCTGTTATACTTCCATTTATGGCCTATTTACTGACTCTACTTTGTATTTAGTGATTATTTAAAGTTGTTTAGTGATTTCGAATTAATCACCGATGTAATTAAAGAGCGAAAGATACTTGACGAATAAAATAATCCCATATTCTGAGCTAATTAAATTTAGACCATTCTCACATGCCAAATTTATCAGAAGTTCGAATATAATATCATATTCCTATTTAAACATAGATTTCCGATGCTTCCTTCCCCGTTTGGATTATCCGATTATTATTTTATATGATTTCTCTTGTCTGAAGTAACTAGAAAGCCTATGTACGTATCTTTCATGACAATTAAAATAATTTACGAACAGTAATGGGCTTTAATTATATTCGGCGAGTAACTTTGCCATGTGGAACAGGCGACTGGCGGAATAGCGGGTGGAATGCGCTACCGTTATGCTTCCTCGCACAGAGAACTCAGTTCTCGAACCCGAGGACTTCTGATATGGATGACAAATATTATGTCGTACTGAGCGTGAAAATAAGCTCGTCAGTGCGGAAGCAATTAGTTCATTCAGTTGACACTCGCCCTTTTACATTTTTCTATGAGATTAATTTACAATAAAAACTGTCACATGTACTCACTGCACGAAACGCCAGTTGCCCATATATCAGTGTCAGTAAGGGATTTGTCGCCTCAAGGGGAACAGCCCCATCTCCAGTATATTCGTTTCCCATCATTTGCATTCTAGGGGTGTAGTGCTGGAATCTGAGGTTTGAAAACATAAACATTTATTTAGCTTTCTCTACAGTGATGACAAGACTTTTGCAATAATTCTACCGGGTGTTTAATAAGAAGCAATCCACAATCACATGGCCACGTTTATTTATTTGTGTATTTGTTTATTTTGAGATATCAACTCTTGATGTATAAAAAGAGAAAAAAGAATTTAATGTTGTTGAAGAATTGCGGCTAAGGCACACAAATAATCGAAACCGAAATTTAAGAAGAAAAGAGAAGAACTTAAAAATGTAGTTAACTTATAGTTTGATAGTTTGGTAGTGGTGTCTCCCTTGCCGGTATAAGTGATGGTTGCCTGGTGGAGTCACGTGTGTGCAGACCGGATGCATAATGGCAATTCACGTTTATATTACGGCACAAAGATTTCAATAATGAATCTTTGTTAGAGAACACTCGTGCCTTTCTGCTGGTTTAGTCTTGTTTAGTGGCCTTGTCATGGCAGCTGTTGGTCTTCACCTTGCACACACCAGTCACTGACACGCAGACGAACCCGTCGGCAGCTGACCGAAAGCTTCACATACACAATTTTCAAGAGTCCCTTGAATTTCGTGCTCTTTTCTTCTACAGAAGAAAACGGTGCAGTATCTGGCCATTTTGGACCTTCAGAGGAAGGGCACGATTGGGCGAATCGCCTGCTGCATGCGTTCCACCTCTTGCGCTGACTGCTTTAAGGAGTCCTCGTGGCTCTCTGTGAAATTAAAGTTTTCTTTCTCTCAATGTCAGCACACATAAGTAGCGTCGGCTTTTTTGTCTTCTCAGAAAGTTATATCCTCTGAAGCTGAAATATACCATTGCTCTCTTCATGTCTCTCTTTATTTCATTTTCTCTTGTCCCTTTCGTCTCGGAAGTTTGCTCATAGCCATTCATTTCTTTCTCATCTGTTATCCTTACATCAACTAATTCAAGACAAGGCTCTCCATTTCCCTTCATCTCTCATTGTTGCTTTCTATGTCTAGTTTTAACTCTCTTGTCTCCCGCCCCCTCTCTTTATATAACCTTGTTATACTCCTCTCATACATTTTCCAAGATTGGGGGTGTAAATGTTGGCGCTGGTGGCCAAGTTCTAGCGCGGCGGGGGTTGTTGAATTGCAAGGATGTTCCTATTGAAGAAATAAATACAAGGTGTCCCAGGAGTTTGGTGCCATACTTCAGGAGCCTACTGAGGGTTCCCTATAGAACAACTCTGAAACAGGAACCCATGTCCGCAAACGTAAAATAGCAGCGCTAGGGCGGCATTTAATATAATTTTGTTTAAACTTGGCGCCTCAATGTCGAAGAGCATGCACAGGCATATTACCCCCTCCGGACTCTTAAGACTCACCTGCTAGAGTAGATGTTGGAATTGGCGCCCTCCATTTTCAATGCATGCGTTACATCGACGAAAAAAATTTTGGCGCACCCTTTTAAATATTCCAGGTGTCTCACGGATCACGTCACATGCAACAAGCATTCTGGCCAAAAGCTTGAATTCATTATCCACAGGCGTCTCGTAGATCAGGCTTTTCACATGGCCCCAGACGAAATAATCCAGAGGTGTCAAGTCTGGGGATTGGGGTGGCCAAGGCACTGGGCCTCCTCTTCCTATCCAACGACCATGAAAAGCAGCATCCAGGTAGCATCCGGCTGAAGTGTGCCGGCGCTCCGTCATGCTGTATCCACTTTTGCCTCCGCACAATCAGTGGCACGTCTTCTAGCAAAGTCGGAAGGATACGTTCCAGGAACACCTTGTAAAATGGTTCATTGAGTCGCGGAGGTAGGAGGAAAGGCTCATCAATTGATCGTTAAAGATACCCGCCCAGACATTGACAGGAAATTGCACCTCGTTGTAACCAACTACAGTAACGCTGGGGTTTTTGTCAGCCCACACGTGGCTGTTTCGACAGTTGAACCAGCTATCCCTTGTAAACTGTGAAGAACACGTGATTCAGAAAGTTGGGCTGATGTAAACACTGGTTCACTATCCACTGACAAAATTGAACTCGTGGTACGAAGTCAGCTGGACCTCGCGTGTACTCGTGTTGGATGATACGGATAAAGTTGCTGGTCATGCAAGATCATCTAAACACTTGATTTTGATGTCCCCACAGTCTTGGCAATGGCACGAGTCCTCGTGGATGGCTGTTTCTCTATGTAATGCAGTTCGACATTGAGGCGCCAAGTTTAAACGAAATGATTTTAAATGCCGCCCTAGCGCTGCTATTTCACGTTTGCGGACATGGGTTTCTATTTCAAAGTTGTTTTATAGGGAACCCTCAGTACGCTCCTGAATTATGGCACCAAACTCCTGGGACATCCTGTATATTGTACATATCTTCGAGCACATAACTGCCAAAAGAGCCTAGTGCAAACTAAAAGAGAATTACGTAATCGTCGACTCAGCTTCTAACAGAAATGAGTACCAGTGATCTTTCTGTGAAGAAAAGGCGGCCAGCGAGAAAGACTGACGATCTGGCCGCCATCTGTGAGCTGACTGCCTAGCGAGAATGTGGGAGCCTCAACACCTCACAACCATATGAGCCCCCTTTTTTAATTGACAAACGATCTACTGTATAATTCTGGAAAATATCGACGTGTCAGTTTAGATTGCAGGGTATTGCAGCTTGTAGTTGAGGCGAACTGAGGATTTCGCTCCTTATACCGGATTCTAACAATTTTGAATTAAAGTCGACTGGAATTTTGTATGGTCAGTTTTGTAGATAGAAGAGTTGCACAGCACTTCAGTATAGTTTTCTGTTCTTCTGGTGGTTGTCATGGATACTCAACACAGGGTCGATAAAGGTTAATAGGCCTATTATTAACTTAAGTCTAGCAAGATCTTCGATATTTTCAATTTAATATACTTTTCCCCTTATCAATTTCTTTTACGTAATTGCCATTTCTCTTTTGCTTCTTAGTTGTTCTTAATCATGAGAGTTCGGCTTCTTGAAGAAGGCGACGTTTACAGTCACCGCTATGAGAATTTCAAGTCAACAATCCGGCTTATTGTCTCACACTCTTTTGGACTTTCTCTTATGTTATATTTGAAATGCATATGTTAGCCAGTCTGCCTGCCGCCCAGTTCAAACCAGCTAATCTACCTTCTGGCATTATCGCCTGAAGCATTAGGCTACCTTCACACGTCCAACGAATGTGAGGACTGGTCATGCTGAGACCTTTACGTCCATATACGTGTATGTCATGTACGATCTGATGGCACCCTTAAGGCACTAACTTCTGTGTAGGTGAAATAATTCCTTTGAACAAGGTTCTTTTTGAGAAGGTAATATTCGTTAACCTGTCAAGAAATTTATTTTATTTTATTTTATTTTGGGGTTGCGTTATACCAAGCTCCCCCCCCCCAAATAAAGGTGCTTCTATCTTGTCGTGTTGGTGGTGGGGACTTGCGTGACTCCGTGAACTGGAGAGCTATACCTGCGGTAGTTTAACTACTGGTAGGGTCACTCATGTTAGAAAGGTCAAAGGGTAGAGTTCAGGCTAAGAGATATACCCTGGTCCTCCAGGTTGCTGGGTTGAGCATGAGGCTAACAACCTCATCCTGTAAAGAGAATTTTGTTCAGAAACCTAAGAACCAGCCTCGGATAAGTGGAACGTATGGGAACTGGACCAAGCAGAGGACAAGGAACAGTGATATTGCGATGGCAACTTGGAATGTACGCGCGATGCTGCAACCCGGAAAGGTGAAGGAAGTAGCCCAAGAAATGATACCCCCCAAAATTGACATTATGGCAATAAAAGAAATAAAATGGATCATAATGCAATGCCAAAGAGAATGTTAAAGGGAAGGCGATGATCCAAAAGAAGAAAAGGAAGACCGAGGATGAGACGGCTAGAAAATGTTGAGGGCGACCTGAAGAAGATAAAGATGAGAGGATGGGTAGAGAAGATGAGGAGCAGAGAGCAGTGGAGACTGATTGTAAAGGAGGCAAAGGCTCACTCAGGGCTGTAACGCTATGTGGTAGGTAGGTAGGTAGGTAGATAGGTATTATACCAAGATATAATTAGGCCTATCTCAGAGAGTATAACGTCAAAATGACTGGCAAAAAATGAACTGGAAGAGGTCTGCTACTGTTCCATTTTTTCTTTTTTTCAAATTTTAGAATATTTCGTTTTAATTTACTGCACTAATGGACAATATTAAACTCCAGAAAAAATCTGTAAATTTAGAAACTTTTAAATTTGAAACACTGTTATAGAGGGCTCGGTAATATCCATCAGTCTAACGTTAACGTAAGAAGAGCTGCAGTTGGAACCCCTTGGCTGGGAGCATCTGTAATTACATGAGCGTCATAAGTAAACAACGGTTTGCCTCTAATTTCCGTCTCCGAAGTACTGGCCCCATAACTTTAAGTTAGTTGTTCCGTTCCTTAAGCCATTTTCTGGGGACTGCACATCACTGAAACTGACGCACGCGCAATGAGATGGGCTGCACCTTCACCATAAAACATGAAATTAGATTTCATATTTTCCAAAGATAGGTCCTTTTATCGATATTACAGATCCCAAAGTAGTTCACGTGTTTTCACGCGTGCTAAAGCCCCTCCCGTCTCATCTTTTGATTGATCGCCCTGATAATATTTGGTGAGGCTGCCTTTTACACAATATTCTCTTCACACGTTCCACATCCAGATTCACAAAAAAAAAATGTCGAAATTTCTTTAAGCAACTTAGGAAACACCTTATAGCATATTTCCACGATGGAGTATAAACCACCTCATTAGCACACACAAGCCTTCGTCCTGCAAAGATTAGACCATCCGCGTAATAAGCAGACGATCTCTGCAATGAAACATGTAGCGGAGGCCTTCTTAGATGGAGTTCGACACAAGAGGAACGGACGGACCGACTGGCCATCCGTCGTAACGTGACAAAAAAAAAAGAAACAAACTCCTTTGGCTTTAGTCCGTAAGCGAACTCCGCTTGTCGATGAAGTTAGTGCCAAATTTAGCGGCTGGAGTGTGTCGCGTGGTCAGCGCAACAAATCCCCAAGGCCGTTAATCTCGGTTTTCTAGGCCGGACCCGCTACTTTTCCATTCAAGTAGCTCCTCAATTATCCTCACAAGGCTGACTGGACCCAGTTCCAGATCCACTACTTCTCAGAAAATCTGGTAGCCCCGGGAATTGAACCCGGGACCTCTGGATCTGTAGTCAGGAACTCTGACAACTAGACCACGTCGTAACTTAACTCTGACAATAAATTCTTGGCGCTGTAAACGCAAGAGCGACGTATGGTGGTAACCATGGAGTTGAGACGCACCATTAACAGAGGAGTTCAGAGAGAACACCCGACTCAAGCTCTCCGTATAATGGAAAGGGTAGCGTGACTTGGGCGCTTTGCGATTCCTGACCTTAAACTTCTGAATACAATGGATACATGCGTTATTGCGTCATTCAGATCTACACCATTGTCTTATAATTTTTATTCTCTTCTCGGATTATGTAATTTAATGGATGTACCGTTTTCATATCATGATGCCAATGTCCCTGTCCACTTCTTAATCTTCGCTCTGTAAATTTATAGTGCACTATTAACCCCCGTCACATGCTCTTATCCATGGCGTATACTGCAGTTCTTCACTCTGTATATCAGTATTAATGTAATATCTTCTTCTGCGTTGTCAAACTTACGTTTCTCTCTTATTTTATGTAACTCGTTCTAATATTGTCTATTCACATTTGCCTAAAAGTTTTCATTTATTCCTCTTCTATTTGTCTTTCTCTGCTTTCACCTCAAGTGGGTGTATTTAAACATTTTTCAGTCGTGTTTAATTAACAAAATACAATCTTCTTTGTGCCGTGAAATTATTTCTTTTTGTTTATTAGCTACGTCAACAAGAGGATTTATGTGTTGGATAGTGTAATGTCTGCTTACTTTTAACTCAACAACAGTAGCTTTATGCCTTAATCAATTTAATATCGGTGCCTGGAAGAGTTTTGTATAGAATACATTTGTGTTCGAAAGAGGAACCGTGACTCTGGCCTTACGTACGACGACTTGGTTCCATCCTTCCGGGGGAGTTTTGTCGGCAGTCAAACAGTTCCTTTAAAGAAGCGATGCATGTCAGAATATAATTAGCTGTAAGCCGCCACGTGGAGATATCTTGTGAATTGATACTCCCCCTTAGCCCCTCTTTCCCCCCTCCATTCCACCCTTTTCTTTTTATCTCAACTCTCTCCTCCTTCCTGTAGTTAAGTGTGTAGTTTACGGTTTTTCTTGTTGGGAAAAAGAAGAATATGTCGGCGCACTAAACGGCGCAAATTTATAACAGCTAAGAAAATGTAAGTTCGTTGGCAAGGGCGATTAAAATAGGGGACGCCGTCTGCAGCAGCCAAGACAGAACAGGAAATTGAAGCTGGGAAGGAAGGTTGCCTGCGCCATGAAGTGTCGGAGTCTGTTGTTGCTGTAACCTAGTTTTAACATAAAAACTATGTACGATGAAAGTAACTCAGTTGAAGGAGAGCAACATAGATGAGTGGAAACAAAGCAGTTACGTTTTTCCTACTACTGCAACAATTGACGTGGTTTCCTTAGACTGTGTTGCTTAATCATCGGACCACGCCTGAGAATCTGCAAGCTTCTCCAAGATTAGGCCTGTATAATGGAAACCCTTGAACTCTTAAATAAAGAAGAATTTTTCTCAATAAATCATAACTTCACCGACCATAACAAGTTCAGACACAAATCGCTTTTAAGGAAGCAACATTTTTACTTACTTTTACAAATTCTCTGGAAAAAAAATCCTTCTTGGAGAGCATATAGTGGATTAGTTGGACGGAAAATTATCTTCTTACGGAGCCCAAATATTTATGTTTGTGTTCATAATGTTACATTGCTGGCTCAGTTTCAATTCACTTTCTGACACTATACGATCATTCTTAATTCTATCAAAACCTTTATGCCTTTTCCTCGAAGTCGTCTCGTCTCGTCTCGTCTCGTCTCATCTCGTCAGGCTTTCAGACTAACATTTCTATGATATTAAAATAAAAATTAACGTCTAATATTTCAGCGGAGCTGACTAGCACATAGTTGCAAAATATAACGCAAATCCTTATTTCTGATTACACCAATAAATTGATACCATTAATTGCATTTATTCGTACAGTGAAGTTTATCAGTAGAGTTGGAAAATGTATAGAAATAAGACCGCCCTTGGAATGTTCCGATAAAGTCATTAGAAGACAGCACCGCCCCTCTGTAGGATGCCTCCAACAATCGAGCTTTAAGAGGCTTTACAGCTTACAATATGATGAACATTTTCATATGGATATTTGAGATAGAAATAGAACACTGAGGCCGAGGAAGACTTTGCAAAGGATGGAATCAGTATTGCGAAGTAGCAACCTGATTGTAAGATTTGAGGTTTTCACGGCCGTCACTATGAAAAATGCCGTCTTCTGAGATGTGTGTCGCCGTGTAAGTCTTGTGGGAACCGACGTTTCGGAGGAACGTCGGTTTATAATATGTCTACAGTGCACCACATCCCCGAAGGCGGCATTGTTCATAGGAACAGGATTGTCCGTATCATTAAATGAGGAAAAAGAATAAACAAAACTAGAAGACACAGGAAAGTAACATGGAGTGACGGGGAAGTAAAACAGGAAATTTGGCTCGTTATAGTGAATGTGAAATATAGAAAAATAATTGGAAATATAAGGGTTTTGTATAGCACTAGTGGAGAGCTGTATTTCAATGAGAGATGCAAATATTTGTTGGCGATGTCCTCTTGCGACTTTTGATATTCTGTTCATTATGATGTACGTTTTTGTACGCAAAGAGAAAATGTATACCAATGCAGCGATATTTTTAAGCAGGTTATTTAACGACTCTATCAATGTGGAAGCTATTTAGCGTAGATTAATGAAGTGGTGTAAGCCAGTCTCACCAGTTAGCAAGTTAGGCCTATACACTGTCGTAGGTGGGTCTGGTCTTGTACTTCTTTAAGTATTCACCGTATCCAAAAGTTGTAGATTTTAACAAGCTGTAACGATTTTTATTCTTGTACTTTCTGTACAATTTAGGGAAAATGTAATTATCGGTTTGACCTTCGTCAAGAAGAGGGGTAAGATTGGAATGACAGATCCAAAATAAATTCACTCTCTAAAGTTTAATTTATACAGCCCGAAGCGAATTAACTGAAGTGTGTCCAGTAGACTTGGAGACGCAACAGGCGGAGTGCACAGCAGCCCCACGTTCATGGCAGCTACAGCTCGTGCAGGCAGAGCACACTCTGTCTATTGGTCTGTCTTTCCTAAAGAGACGTATCACTGGAATTTTCGACACAGAGCATTCATAAGGCACCCAGGGAAGGTACCAAGTTTTACGTTCGTTCGGTGACACAACCGATTAAATTTCAAATTATTGCGGACTCCATGTTCTTAATTGAACCCCACGGCGCCTTCATCACACGAATGTTGGGAGTCCTCACGCTCTCTCCCCCGTTATTAACGGATCACACTGTCTTTTTTAATTTTTTATAAGTTATTTAGTTGTTATGCAAAGCGTCCTGTTTGTAAATGTCACACATCTTGCAACCTTTGTCCCGAATTTTCCTACCCATTGTTCTCTGCAACTTCCGGTTACTCTCTGAACCCATAGCACTTTCATAACAGACGCCAATTAAAATCATATGACGTAATTCTGGATATTTAAATTGGTTTATGGATGTTTACATACATCACTGGTGGTTATACTAGAGAACTGCCCTTTAAAATGTACCGCAAATTGAAAATACAGATGTACAATCATATCTGTCACATTTCATACTTGAGAACGCTTTAAGTAGAGATGCAGGTCAGAATGATCTTACAAATGTACATTCAATAAGAAGCGAATATAACGAAATATATTTGACATTGTAGTATAATGTATTACAAATATTTCTGTTTACATCCTAGTATTATCGAGGTAACTAATGACATTTTATATACATACCATAATTGGTAAAGTAATTTATTGCCAGAGGCCCGTGAGGTCAACAGGAACCACATGCGGATTGAGTTAGGTTAAACAAGTCTCATGATTTTCATAGAGGCGTGAATTCAAACAGCAGTTACTGTGTCAGGTTTGGTTACCGCCCCAATTTCTTCTGATTCTCTTCCACCCTGAATATGGAGGTGGCAAATTCCTCCAGAAAATATGGCTCTTTCATAATTACACGGTGTTTTAACCCACAAGACCGCATTCTTCATTGTCAATGCTGTAAGGATTTCAAATTAAATCTTTTGGATTAGCTATTTGCCCTCTCTGAAAATCTTTGCTCGCCATTAGCTTTGATATCAGCGGCAATAATATGACATTCTATATAGAGAAGTTTTATAACGGCAAGTTAAAGCCGTGAAATTCCACATTTTCGAGTTACAGTATCAAGGAATTGTCTAGCGTTAGCGTAAGTTATGCAGTAAGGTCATGAACGAGAGGGAAGTCATTTTTCCTTGCGTAATATTCTGAGTACCCATAATATTTTGATGTTGATATGTGAAGTTCGGTTAATATTTACATGAAATGTGACGTGGGTTATGAAGATCTGGAAGAGCTATTCTTTTTCAAAACATGCACTCAGATGTCCATATGAAGAAATGCAGCAAAATCGTGTCGAAGACTTTAATCTCAGACTTACAGGACAAACCAAGGGGGCCCATGATAAGTCTCTTTAGGTACTGCATCGGTAATATACATATCTATATTACCGACTGAGTTCCCACCTCCACGAATAGCACTAGTCATATTTGAGTAAATCCCGAGCCTGTCAATTTTTACCGTGAAGAAAGCAGTCTTCTGGGATTTGGCACCGTGTATATGTGGTGTTAACCGACGTTTCGGAGGAATGTATCGCCTCCATCTTCAGGGTAGAAGAAAAAGCGAAGAGAGTCTGAGTCTGCTTTTACCGGTTCTCACGGTCTCTTCGCTTGCAGATTTCTTATATTTTTTCTTCTGCCCTGAAGATGGAGGCGATACGTTCCTTCGAAACGTCGGTTAACACCACATATACACGGTGCCAAATCCCAGAAGACTGCTTTCTTCATAGTCACCGCCTTGAAAGCCTCAAATCTTACAATTTTTACCGTAGTCAAAAACAACTAGTCGCAATGACAGTAGGTTCTGCTTGAATATAAACGGGAATATGGCTTTAAACTCCACTGAGAAATGTGTCTTCGAAGAAGGCCTAAGTACAATGAAGTCTTCACTTGTTTTAATTTATCTTTCATTTCTCTGATATTATCGACGCGATTATTTCCTGAGAATACAATTGCTGTATTAATGCAATTAGCAGAATCGATTACAAATGTGCCTTTCTTAACAATAGCTTAATTAGCCAACCAATGCCTGTGTATTATGAATAATAATGATGATGTAGCTTAAACATACAAGAGCTTCTTTTATACAACGAACCTCTAAATTGTACTAGGTCTTCCTTGTATATGCTCCTAATTTAATTGCAATTTACATTCGTATTTCTTCCAATGAGAAATGGCTTTCTCTCAAATAGGATTGCCTGTAACAAATACGATTTGTATATTAATATTATCTGTTTAGCTTTGATTGCAACGAGTAGCTTCTAGTACGGAATCAGAGTAAGAGTTGCTTTACGACTAGCTTAATGCCAATCTGTTCGTCTTGGCAACAAGCCCCTTGAGACTCACGACTACTAATGTTTGCCCCCAACTGTACGATTTCGGTCATAGTCCTTATGTAACATCCTCTCTCATGGGAGGATATCTCTGTCGTTTACAATTGCTGCTGGTCCTCGCCAGCGCAGTAATTCTCAGGTCCCAGTCCAGCGGGACTCATGACCATATTTTACTGTCTCACATTCGGGACTCCCCCATCCTGGAGGGCCAGGGTGGCCTGTTGTACACCTGGGCACTGGGTTCCCTTCTCATCGCCCCCTATGACTCACAGGGCTACGATGGAGGTATTCGACCCCGCCTCCATACAGGATGCAGTGCCTGGGAGTAGTACCTGATAGAAACTAGATAGGATGGGAAAACCTATGTTCACATCCCAGCGTTTCATGAAATTTTAGTCTTCACTAAACCTTTAATATCCCTGAGTCGAAGTTTCAATGAACCGTAACTTTGGAGATAAGTTACAGTTTCTGCAGGGGAGGTGATTTGCTGAGCTACGTTTGCACGCTGTATGCCAATATTTATATTAAAATCTGTTACGCTTTTTGCCAAGGGTAGGGTCCGGTCTAAATTTGGTTTAAACGCGTAAAGATCATGATCAAACCTTGCGAAAATTTGCCCGAAATATGACGTAATATATGAAGTAATAAGTTACTGAACTGGGAATTCTGCACGAATCTCGATTCTCACTTCCAAATGAACAATACTCGTACTCTTCTAGAATCCGCTGCTTCCTTGCCTAAGCTACAATTCGCTTAACCAGTGCTTTTGTATTGCTGTGTGTCAGAACATCAGTAATATTTACCTTATCTTATCATTTCATTATTTGCTTACATTCAGCTTGCAGATACCGCAGACTAAAATTCTTCAAATTTTTAATTACTTAATTGCAATTATTTTGTTGAGTCCATTTTCGTTTATTCTCTAAGAAAACTAAGATAAGTATCGAACTTACCCCTAAGAGAGGGCCGCGCCATAGCTCAAGCGGTTAGTCGGTGGATTCCCACCGTGGCGGTCGGGGTTCGATCCCCGGTCTGGTCAAGTGGAATTTGTGGTGAAGAAAGTGGCGCTGGGGCAGGTTTTCTCCGAGTACTTCGGTTTCCCCTGCCAATCTTCATTCCAGCAACTGCTCCACAATCACCCTCACCTATCATCTGGGGCTGGCACAATAAGCCAGAAGTGGCCGCAATACATGGGACTTAGTCCCACCCCACTAGCAATAAAAAGAAATACCCCTGAGATATCTGCTGTGCTCATCTTGCCTCAGGCTGCTGTAATGCCCTTATGTAGATATGTTAAAATATGTAGTTAACTGTGTGCAGAAGGAAGAGTGAATAATAGCTCTTAATACATTGTGGGGCCTTGCGTCGGGCTGATCCCCCGTTCAAGGATTCCTACCGGTTGCCTAGAATTAAGAAACTGAAGTGAAACGAAGCGTTTTATTGATGCTTTGCGCTCCAAGTTGGAGCAACATGGATGGATGGATGGATGGATGGATGTGTGGATGGATGGATGGATGGATGGATGGATGGGTGGATGGGTGGATGGGCGGATGGATGGATGGATGGGTGGATGGATGGGTAGATGGGTGGATGGGTGGGTGGATGGATGGATGGGTGGATGGGTGGGTGGATGGATGGATGGATGGGTGGGTGGATGGTTGGATGGATGGATGGGTGGATGGGTGGATGGGCGGATGGACGGATGGATGGATGGATGGATGGATAAGTCTTTTACTAGTAAAGACAACACCACACGCTGTGGAGGATACACGCAAACCAGGGGCATGTGGCAGTCTTAACTGAAAAGTAGGCTACAACGTGAGGGGCAAGCTGCCGAGGCAAAACACCCTGGACAGACATACATTTATGAACAATGGACGACACCCCGTGTGATCTTAAATAATATGGACCAAAGTAACGTGGGTATAATAGAAACTTTAAAGGATTTTATCTTGTTTTATCTTGAAAAGAGGACTACAGCGTGTGACTTTAACACGAACTAAGACAGTGTAGCAGTTTTAACACAATTTAATAAAATAATTGTAACATATCAAGACACCTGAAGATGGCCGTTTGGGGCCGAAACATATAGTGTCAAGGTGTATAATGTTAATTTAACTTGTCTCATTTTGGTCCGTCACACTATTAATTACAGAGTAGATAATGAAAAGTTCAGTCCAGTGTGACACACGAGTTTACAACACTTCAGTCCTCATCCACCTTACATGTTTCGATTCAAAAGAATCGTCCTCAGAGGCGCACCACTACGATAAGGACAGTATGTGACAGTGTTCCCTGATAGTAGTGGTGCGTCTTTGATGATGATTCTTTTGAATCGAAACATGTAAGGTGGATGAGGACTGAAGTGTTGTAAACTTGTATGTCACATTGGACTGAACTTTTCATTATCTACTCTGTGCATAATGTTAAACTAAAAATTGAGTGGTGAATGGAAGAGTGTTGTAATATTGACGGACGATAAATCATCATCATCAGTTATCTGACAAGACGACAGGTCCACAGTCTCTTCCAAAACAATTCCTCCATTTAATGCGATCTAGAGCTTTCTCCTTCAAATGACAGTATCCTCTTCTGTCCCCAAGGTCATCCAGCATCTTCTTACGTCTTCTTCCTCGTCTTCTTGTCACTTCTATCCGCCCCTCTATCTTTCCTTCGATGACTTCTTTTAGAAGGCAGTTTCTGCGTAAAACATGACCAATCCAATTAGCCTTCCGTTTTCTTATTTCGTGTAGGATATTCCTC
>NW_019739216.1:506912-512172 GCF_002891405.2 Cryptotermes secundus | reverse complement strand
GTACTCTAACTTCCTGATCCATGTACAATTTGCTAATCAATCTTCTTTCACGCCAATTGATACCCGTTTCTTTTAGGATCTGCATTAATTTGGTCCACTTTACCCGGTAAAATGCTTTCTGCCAGTCTATGAAGCAAACACAGTTTTTCATCTATCTCCAAAGTTCGTTCCGCCATAATTCCCAATTGCATCCCTGGTTCCTTTTCCTCTTCTAAATCCAAACTGATCTTCTCCAAGTACATCCTCTATTTTCCTTTCAATTCTTCTTTTAAGTATCTTTGCTATTATCTTTGCTGTATGTGCAATAAGGCTTATTGTGCGATGGTCGCTGCATTTTGTAGCTTTTGTCTTTTTCTTTAAGGCAATCATTGTAATTTCTGTAAAGTCCTTGAGCCACTCTCCAATTTCATATATGGTGTTCATTAGTTTTGTCAGTGTTTTCAACCCACCTTCTCCCAGTAACTTGAGCACATCTCCAGGTACATCATTATCTCCTGTAGCCTTTCCCTTCCTCATTTCCTTGATAGCTTTTTCCACCTCACTTTGTAAAATATATGGTCCTTTCCCGTCTGTATCTACTTCTTCTTCCGGTTCAACCTCTAATAATGGACGTAAATTTAACAGCTAAAATCAATGATAAATTGAACCGTACATCTGATACACAGTTTAAATTAACTGTCAATTGAAATGCATTTGCGTAAAAATTCAATGTTTGTAGATCCGAAGACACTAAGCACAATGCATCATGGAAGAATAGGCAATTGATCATTCATATCGATAAGGAGCCTTACAGGTCCCAATATTCATATTGTGACGCATATGACAATTGCTGGGCAACGGTTCGATTAACACACCCCACATTTAAGCTCTCAATAATAGGACATTCGTTGCCGAGTAACGGGTCGCTAAACACGTTTCCGCAGCAACGAATAAATACAATGTTAGAGAAATTGTTGGAAATGGTGATTTCTATTCGGTCCAAAGACACAATTCTGCAACATTGAAGTATTTCAGTGATGGTGACAATCAAATAAACTTACGCGTATGACAAGAACAATTGTAATATGATAGTAATAAATAATAAAGCTATCCCTGTAACAGGCCGTGAAGGCATAGGGTTGTGAAACGTTGAGGGTCCCACACTATCTAGACAATCGGCTCAAAGTTGGCGGTAAGGTTATCAGCCTTAGCCGCCGGGCGCGCTTTACTTCCCAGGAAAATTATTTAATTAATTCCTGGTAGTCATTTCTGTTAGAGGCTGAGTCGACCCCAGGGCCATAGTGCTGCTTGAAGGATTAGGTCAATTGAATAAAATTCAGTGGCTTCATCGGAACTTGAACCCGCTACCTTCCGACTTGTAGTATAGCGCCTCAACCAACTACGCTACCGTGTGCCCCTATTGTAATATGATAATGCACGTAAATACAGAGAATGTTTTGCAAGCTGGCCTGAACGAGCGTCGTGTTCAGTTGTTATGGTTGATTAGAAGACAGCAAAATTACCATAGACATGGACAACAAGGAGCTTTGGTTATTGCTAGTGGGGTGGGACTATGTCCCTTGTACTGCGGTCACTTCTGGCCTATTGTACCAGCCCCAGATGATAGGTGAGGGTGATTGTGGAGCAATTGGTGGAATGGAGATTGGCAGGGGAAACCGAAGTACTCGGAGAAAACCTGCCCCAGCGCCACTTTGTCCACCACAAATCTCACTTAACTCGACCCGGGATCGAACCCGGGCCTCCGCTGTGAGAAGCCAGCGACTAACCGCTTGAGCTATGGCGCGGCGTCAACAAGGAGCTTATATCACTGCTAACTTCCACGATGTAAACATTTCTCTCAATTTATGAGGACACGGAGGAAGATTCTTTGAGGTTCGAATCTCTGTGTGGTCTGTATACTAACGTATCTGCATATTTCGATTGAATCTAATAAAGACTTGTTGGACATTGAGGCCACGTGATTTTAAAGAGCTGAGAATTATGCAAAATAATAAAGAAAGTTGTGTTGTAGACCCAGTAGTCTTTAAGAAATAAGAAACAAAACGATAGCTCAAGATTTCGATAAGATGATAATGAAATTGTACGCGTGCAAATTGTGTGCATACTACAAGCGTCATGGGGTGGCGGAGAAGTTCGCATCCACTGAATCCTAGAATTTAGCGCGAGGAACCAGAAGAACCGCAGGCTACCAAATTATCTTGTAATTCTTCATAACCCGTATGTCGTTATGTCATTCGTACTTTAGTATCTATGCATAAAATAAATTTATAATACAGAGAATATAAATATTTACAGAATGATTAAGTGTTTCGTTACCTTGATAGATTTCTATGAAACTTGGCAAAGGAGGCTACATTCAAATTTACAGGAATTCATCGATCCAAATCGTATATGTTCCATGATTGTGTTACAAAAACTAAAGTGTACTGAATATTTAAAGGATCCGAAAAAAGTGAATTCATTAGGGCAATATTATGGTATATAACATATACAAATATTACGATAAGTTGTACATGTCACTATTATTATGTAGTAGAATGTGTTGCTTCTCAAATGGCTCCACAACAACCTCAAGCGATTGATATCTTCATGATGACCCATTTGTAGTGCTTTATATTAAAAGCAGTGATCACGGCTGGGAAAGAAACCTGTATGATTGTAAACAGTGAATCGTTATGACTGGATATATGAAACGTTCATTGTGACATGTTGCAAAGCCATCTACTCCTATCTATATCGGTAACCCAAGAAGACTTTCGTTAACACGAAAGAGTTTGTAAGATTTGAGATTTTCACGGCGGTGACTATGAAGAAAGCAGTCTTCTGGGATTTGGCACCGTGTATATGTGGTGTCAACCGACGTTTCGGAGGAACGTATCGCCTCCATCTTCGGGGTAGAAGGAAACATAAGAAATCCGCAACTCCGAAACGTCGGTTAACACCACATGTACACGGTGCCAAATCCCAGAAGACTGCTTTCTTCACGAAAGAGTTTGACAGCTCCACGGAGCGCTCCAGGTTGATAAGAGATTTCTGCAAGGTGTAATGATATACTCCTAACAAAGTTAAAGTTGTCCCTGTGCTTAACTAATTAAGCACTACGCAATGAGGGCGTATGGGAGAGTGGATGTAATGAAGGATTTTAATTTCATATTTCATGTAAGACAATTATTTGTCAATAGTGTCGAGGTCAAGAAAATTTGGATCTAAGAGTATATATATCCACTCCCCCATACGTCTTAAAGGCGTAGTGTTTAATTAGTTAAGCACAGGGCAACTTTACCAGATTTACTAATTATCTGTATCTTAACCACCAAGGACAGGAAGTATGGGACCTTGTGACATCCCAAGAGCATGAACTCTGAAGTTGCAAGTCATATCACGTCTCAACTCTACCCAGAACAAAGTGTACCTTCTTGCTCCAGAAAATCTCGTGACATCGGAAGTACTTGGAATCAGAGTTGTATGCAAGTGTTCCGTGTTTGAACTTCACTCCGACCAACGCCCAAGGCGAGTTTTATAAACAGAGCAGGGAGTGGCGGACCAAGGATCACAACTCATCTTGCAGTAAACAGAGTTTGTCTGGGCCTGAACCCACATTCTGTTCTTGTCCATCATCGTGTCTGTTGTTCACACCGCCTCTGTGGTCTAGCTGTCAGCGTTCCTGGCTACAGATCCGGCGGTCCGGGATCGATTCCCTGCTCTACCAGATCTTTTCCTGAGAAGAAGTGGGTCTGGAATGGGGTCCACTCAGCCTCGTGATGATAACTGATGAGCTATTTCAAGAAAATAGCAGCTCCATTCTAGAAAACCGAAATTAATGGCCGTTGAGATTCTTTGCGCTGACCACGCGACACCCTCTATCCGCAAAAGTCGACACTAAACTTCGCCGACAAGCGGCGGTCGCTCGGTCGATATAGTTAATCACTACGTCAAGAAGGCGTATGGGGTATCGATGTATAGATCAATTAATAATCTATTATTGGACATAGTAAAATTCATCGAATTCTCAGCATTTAAAAAGACTTAGTTCTTTCGCTTACCACCACCTCCGCGCTATCCTTGACAATCACTATAAAGGATTCAGTAAGGTCAGTCCACCAATTCAGAAATTAAGAACACTGAATAGACGGAAAGACGTACTATATGGCAGGGTACATTATTCTGTTTACTTTAAGAAAACAGTTACTATGTAACCAATGCACCGAAACGCTGGAGCTACTCATATGCTTCGAGAATTTGGTAACCCCTGTATCACAGGGCTCAGTAAACATTGTGACTGAAGAGGTTCCGGAAACAAATTACGTGCAAACTTAAGTACGATTATTTGTGGGGCAAACAGCTGGAGTGGAGACACAGGTCCAATTCAGACGCCTCTTATTGCTTATGGAGATAAATAATCCTGAATGTTGTCATGGAGACACGTAGTGAAGGAAGGGCATATGTCCGGATTATTGCTGAGTGCAGGACTGAGCGGTGTCTCGTACTCCACATGACTTGACATTGGATACTGTGCAACACTGTAACCGTCCACTTTATNTATTTGTTTATTTGCCCGCTTCGGTAGAACACTTGACTCTTCTCAGGACCGTGTCACGGTAATAACTGGGGCAACGCGGAGACTGCACATTTAAAGCTAGTCCACTGACAGAAATCAAAGACACTATTTCTGCTCTCCACAAACTGTTTATTTCAGAAGCAAACACTATAACTTTATTAGCAAGTACAGAGTAATGTGCCCTTTTTATTATTATCAAAGATTAATCGAACCAAATAAAAACTGAAAAATTTAGATATACTTGGAGAGTGCAGCTCAATGACGTCTGCCTCTGATGGATTCAAAACACCAAGTCCTTCTGCCCAATCTATCCTGCGGGAGCTGTCGTGTAGTGCGACATCAGGTAGCAAAAGGTGTCGTGTAGTGCGACATCAGGTAGCAAAAACTTTACTAGTAGGGGATAAAATGATATGGTAATTAAAAAGAATATTAGTACTGAATAATTATAACTTTTGTAAACTGTATATTGAGATTGTTTGTCAGACACAGGAAACCATTAATCTGTCTCGATGCTGTAACCCAGGAACCAACAAAAAACTGACGATAAGATAGACGTAGGGAAACAGTACACTTGTTAAAGTTCAGGGGTCTATCACTACCAATAGCTCACCCCTTCCAACTTTAAGAGACAGCCTAATTAAAACAGTCTGACTTGCTATCCCAATTAATTTTTATTAAGTATAAGAAATGTATGTATGAAGA
>NW_019739216.1:498790-506827 GCF_002891405.2 Cryptotermes secundus | reverse complement strand
AGAAGAACCGGACGTGTGTGTGATTGTGTAATTGGGAGCGTGTGATACAGTGATACCTAGCTCCCCTACTGTCAACGTGTAGACTACTGAACACAGAGTGAACCGATTTGCGCCTAGGGTTATAAATCGTGAAACCCCGCAACAGTGTTAACAGATTAATGCGATTAGGGTTATAAAGTGTGAAACCCCGCAACTGTGTGATAAGTAATTGTAGCCGTTACTTGTAGATTGTTAAATAAACCAATTAACCATCTCTACGGCGTCTTCAGTAACGAAACATGTTACAGTATTAAGAGGTTTGGACTGTCACAACACGTTTCATGAATTTACACACGCCAAGATGGTACCAAGTCTAACTTTTACTTCGATAGAACCAGGCTCAAATCTCACGCTACCCTGTAAATGCTCATTTGCTTAAAACTTCTTAATAAATTGACCGATTTTTTAAAATATTGTCGGTGTTATTGAATATCACTGTACTCACTCACTCACGGAGCTGAGCCCTTCCTGAGAAGCCGCCAATTGTGTAGCTACTCTAAATTTTTTTATCACTTTACGGAACCCGAATGTTCATTACCGTGTTCACAAGAGTCCTCCACTGGTCCATATGCTGAGCCAGATCAATCCAATCCATACCATCCTATTTTCTCCATGATCTATTTTAATATTGCCCACCCATCTACATCTTGGTCTTCCCAGTGCTCTTCTTCCTTCCGGCTTTCCCACCAATATCCTACATACATTCCTCTTGAATATCACTGCATCCTTATTACTGTTTCGTAAACTTGCCATAACAATTCTCAATTAGGCACGGAATCATTAAAGTAAAGTTTTACGTTTACTGAGGTTCTTTGCTGCAGAGAACAGAAAATAATAAGATGGTGCACAGCGTCAGTTTAGCTTTGCGGAAGTTTCTAATTTGCATATTTTTTATTTAAATTTTTGTAAATAGGATCTACAAGTTTGTGACGATGGTACATTGGTACAAATATTATGTTTCTTTCCTTCAATATTGTTTCTTCCAAGTACTTACCTGTAATTTGTATTTGACTTTTAATAAGTTTGTCTTTAATGTAATTACTTTCATCTGCACTGCGCTCTGTCTGTAATTGGCCTTGCGGCTGTTGACTCGGCACATAAGTAATAAAAAATTGAATTGAATTGAATTGAATTGAATTATCCGTTGGCCTGTCTTTATCTAAAACACCGTGCTTTCAGATAAAGAAATGACAGTGGATAATGTCCAGAAACGTAATATTTTTATCACATTGTCTCAGATACCCTGATTGAAGTATTTCATGACTTCTCTGAGTGCCTACATACAAATGAAAAATTGAATATTAAATTAGACCTACGTCAGAATGACTGCTTCCTAATACACTGTGGTACACTTTTCTTTAGTGATGATCATCCTGTCTCACTCGGATCTGCTATCTTTCAGACGAAACTACGACGTTAATAGTCTCAAATTAGGAGCAATAGTCCTTCCGGTACTCTCTCATTGTTGCCATGTCACCTACCTAATGGTCAGTGCCAGTGTCTACAGCGGGGTAGTGACTTGTCTGAGAACAATATTATCCTTTTTCGTGGTTCTTTTAGCCCTTCACTTTGAATACCTTTTATAAGCGATCTGGGTACGCCTAACCGCTAAATTAGCTTGCGACCTTCGGATATCAAATTGTCTTTTTGCAATCTGCTTGCGGGTGGTAACTCACTCATTGAGAAGTCATGCCTTAGGCCATAACGAGTTTATTCTTAGTTCTCAGCAGAATGTCTGTGCTCTTTCAATTCTACGATTTACAGTTAACATCATAAACATGAACTCTGGACACGGGGAAATTTTAACGCCGAATTCTTAACAGAAATTTTACAAAGGACGTCAGGAACAGAATCCTTATATACAGCGTTCCCAGTTCCAGAGACTCTCTGAGCGCCAGTATTTTATATTTTAAAAGAAAGGCAAACGAATGTTTTCTTTTAAAAGAATATTTGCAGCTCCAAACTTTGAAAAATTATATCTTATTCTTTATCATTTTGTTCACAAAGTCTTGCCATAAATTTACTTGTGACAATAATGAAAATTCAGTCGTTTTCAGTGTATGTGACTGCGTTTCTGAATACACATGGCCTATGAAAAAGTTGTGACCCACAAGTTCATGAATGAGTCCACGAGATCTCTCCCACCAATCCCATTAATTTCTTTTGGCTTTATTCGTTATTCTATAGATTTACTCAGCGTAATATACTTTTACATTTCAGTGTACTGAGAGAAAAGTAATTTCAATCTTTCTGCTTTATATGAAAATGTTCGAATGAATTCTAGGCTACTGGAAACTTCGCACTCGGACAGGGGGGAGGACAGAACTGAAATTAATATTATTAATGGACCAGAAAACATCAGGGAATTACTAAACTTTTGCATTACACTTGTTGACATTGACTCGATATAATTCGTACGTAGGGCTATGGATACAACTTTCGGACAGACAGGAGGCAGCCTTTCATAACTGATACTTTTCAGTATAGACATGTACACAGAGATACCATTGTTTTTTTTTCAAAGCGACAAAATTATGACGCTTGTCCTGTAGGCGGACATCGTGTTTTCCGAAAGAAAGGAGAAGCCATTCCTCAACCAACCTAGCACAAAGAGTAAAGCAACTCTTTTAAATTCAGGAGATGGCCAGTCTGTATCTTAATCGGTGCACCCTCAATCAAGGATTTTATGAATTTATTCGGTCTTTCAACCAAGCGATGATATAATAACGTCAGATAGGCCACTACAGTTTCGTTCCTTTTTTTTTCTAATTACATTTGATACTACATAGACCTCTATAATCTATACAGAATGATCACATGTGTAGGAAAGAACCTTTGCACGTTTACAGTAAGAGTGATCCGTTGTCAGATATCGCAGGTCTGTCATTAGAACATATTACGGCAGAACGAAACGTTTTCGAAAGATGGTATGAACTTCAAATTATCTAAGTCATAGTTTTGTTTGCTATGTACCACTTACGTCTTCTGCATTTCGGCCACTTCTTCTCTGTGCATCTCCGTTTTTTGAGTGACTGATAGTTGCCCCCTTACACGGTAACGATGCAAGTACAGGAACAGAACCACAGATTAAAACGGAGAGTGTGTTAATGGGGGGGCTCGCGGTAGCGTAGTTGGTTGAGGCACTATGCTACAAGCCGGAAGGTCGAGGGTTTGAGTCCCGATGAGGTAATTAAATTTTTTCAATTTACCTAATCCTTTCAGCCGCAATATATCCCTGGGTTTTACTCAGCCTCTAACAGAAATGAGTACCAGGAATCTTCCCGGGGTAAAGGACGGCCGGCGCGTAAGGCTGACAGCCTTACCACCATCTGTGAGCCAGTTGTATAGAGAAAATGTGGGGGCCTCGACGTCTCACAACCATATGGGCCTTCACGGTCTGTTACAGAGAGAGCTTTACCTTTTAGAATACGTTAATATCCTCCCTGCATCCTCCCTGCTAAGGGCTATAACCTCCCCCCCCCGGGAATGTTGATGGGCGAGTATGGAGCCATAGTGGGATGATTAGCAAGGAAATGCCGAAGAAACTCGGAGAACGTACTCCAGTGTCACATCATCGGCCGAGAGTTAAGCAATTCTCAATCTCTGATGTGATGAAATCTCTTTTAGTTATTCTGGAGCCAAGAAAAAATTTACTCGAAGTGTTTTTCTAGGAAGTGCTTATAAATCAGTTGTGCAAGATTTGTGAAGGGGTTTTGATATTCGTTGTCTGGATTTCGATAAAGAACATGATGCTACGTCCATCTCTTCTCCAGTGCAGATATTGTGTCGCTCAGCCAGCAGAAACTGCATGAATATCTTCGAGATAAGAAATTGTGTTTCCTGGGTAAAACTAAGCATACAATTCGAAGCATGTAGTGTGAAGATGCGACTCTTGTTTTGAAAATAGAGGAGGTTTGGCCCCGTTTTGTATGAACCGTCAGAATCTCGTCAGAGTCTCCAGTCAGACATAAGGAAGGCTTTGCAGGCGTCGCGAGAGAAGGCTTATGGAGTTTCTTATTATCTCTTAACAGCACAGTCCGGTCACAATGTACAAAGCTGTCTGGAAATCATGTAATTTTGCATCTTGCAATGCGGTGTTGTATTCGCGAGACAGGTAACACGCACAAATTAAAATGTATTGGTGGCAAAACTTCAAGAAGAGGGGCTACATTGAATAATAGACTTCGATAGGAAGATAATATTACAGTGGGTCTTACAGAAATGCGATATGATCCCGTGGAATCAATCTCACTGTCTAACGAATATTTCTGATTTTCAGCTTTGTATTTGAGAGATAAAATTTTCGAGCTCTACTAACAGAGAGAATATTACACACTCATTCAATTAGAAAATTTAGTTTCGGGCTTATGTGATTAATCTTAATGACTTCCGTAAAATCTCAGTGAACAAACTAACGCAATTTGTCCGAGGCATGTATCTTCAGTGGTATAAGTGGAGAGGGCACACGGTTAGTCACTATTGGTCGCAATGCAGGGATGGTCGAACGCCAACTCATCTTTTCTATTCCATTTTATTCTGCTTACAAAGTCACACCGTTACTCGTATTCCGTTATCCAGTTAGTTCATTAAATATGTAGTGACTTACATATTTTCTTTATCATGTCGTTAGGTTTAATACATTCAGATATTTTCTCGTCTGATTACAGAAGTTCGCTGTGTACGTCAGCATCACATTTCTGGAATCCGGTTTGAGGTGAGTTTGAACTGAAATTTAAATGTGACTCAGAAGAAGACACGTTCTGAAATTTCGTACTTACAAACACGCCTATGGACGTATGTGGAGATGTTGCAACACAGTACGGGGAATCAGTGAAGTGCAGTATTTCATTCTTATCCAAGAGTTAAGATGAGACACTCTGGTACTCAGAACTAACTTGTTTATGACTACATGACCAATTTGTTGCAATATGAACATATATGTTTTTTGTTCTTGTTTATCTAGTCACCCATTTCCTTAGCTGGAAAGTCATTTAAGTACTTGATTTGACCTTCATAGTTTGGCAGTTGTTCATTAAATTTGCCTACTTAATTACTGAATTACATCAAGTGTTTGCATAAACTATAGGCCCAGTTTTACCTGTAGTCAGTTAGTTATTAGGAAATTTCATACGTAAATATCTTCCTATCATTCTACATGTGGAAAATATTTATCCTCCAACAGTTTTCTCATTGCGCCTGCGCACAAACTGGAAGAACGTGTGGTGCACAAAATGATGTGTAGTTCAATTTGGGCTATTATTGACAGCTCACACAGTGATACAGAATACAAGAGGGAAATTTTGAATCTGGATTCGGCATATTTTATTTCTTACCAACAATACGCCAACAAACTGATACTACATAAAAGCCGCCATTATACAATGGAGTTATTTTCTGGGAGGGTCATGTACACCATGCCACATTTAAACGCTGTGCTGCAGACGAAACGGATCTGTACACAGAACGCAAAACTTCATGTTGGCATCAGTGCTTTCATTTAAGCTGTATCCAATATGGTAGCAAAGGAGATCCATGGTGCATCAGGAACGACTCTGCCTCCTACTGGAAGGATTCCCAATTACAATCACAGTCGGAAAATATTTATGTTCATTTTGAATATAATTCTTCATGAATATCCTCAGTTGCTTGATGAAAAGCTCCGGTTATTTTATTGTCACATGTAGGGGGATAGGCATGACGAAAATAAGGGGTTCTAGTTCGGATGATTAGATTTACTAGAACTTCATTTGCAACCTCTCTTAATTACAATTAATAGAGCGCTATCGCTAATTTACAAAGTTTATAGTTCACTGTTGCACATGTAATAGGACTCTCTGCCTTCACTAATCATATCCTGGTAACGGATCTCAACATAGAAACTAGCACTCCAAATCGCTATGAAGCCTTCTTGTCAGTTCGTCTCCAATTACTCTGGGACCTCGGAACTCAAATAAAAACCCTTTTGGACTCCTTTAGCCGCAAGCGGACTGTGTTATATAGCCGTGACACGGGCAACGCAGAAAACAGTTGTATTGTTGGTAGCGCAGACCACACAGAAAACACTAGTCGTGTGATAGCTAAGCACTGTTTGGATGTGATGTCATTGCGCCTGCGTGTGTTCACCGAACCATTGCCTAGAAGCGGGTTCACATTTTTTCATTGTTCGTGCGTGTGTTACTTAGAAACGGCTGTCTCCCTGGTACAACAGTTCTTGCATGATGTAAATAGGCCACAATTTTGAAACGCGTGGTGATCGCTTATTTCTAAATACGTCCCAGTTCTTTGTCTATACTCAATCTATCGCAATTATTTCGGTGCTGTGGGATCTAACATTTGATGTAGTGTTGTAAAGTAATTGAATACAAAGGGCTGGTCTGCGTCTGTTGTGTCAGGGAGAAATATGAGGGCGATGGTTCATGCAAAATCTAGACTTGCATGTAGAACTGTCATTTCTTATTTCTACGCGTTATACTAAGTTTTCTTGAAGTATCTAAGAGGAAATTAAAAAAAAAATCGAGTTCATTCAGTGCGTGACTGAATTTAAAATCTAATTTCTCGAGTCAGTAGCAGTTTAGTCTTACTAAACCGTGCGCATTGTGTTTAGGTATCAACACGATATTGCTTGATTTGTCAGTTTACGAAAATTGTCCCTTGGCTCACTTGACTCTACGGTCCGTTCTTAAACCTTGGCCGCTTTTCAGTTTCTCAATTCTATATGCAGTCAGTAGAACTCCTTGGACGGGGGATCAGCCCGTCGCAAGACCGCTACCTAGTAACAGAGCAACAACACCGATTAAACGCACACAGATATTCATGACTCAAGTGGGATTCGAACTCACGATCCCAATGTTCGAGCGGGCAAAGACAGTTCATGCCCCAGACCGCGGGCCTTCTACGAGCGGCGAAACAGGAATATATGAATAACAAAATATTTGTCCTACAACATAAATGTATGATATGCAGCAAGTTTTGAAATTGAATAACGGATATAAAAAACTATGCCAAATATTTTAAATCCTTAGACACATTTGTCCAGGTCTCTGTCCTGCAGAGATCCGTGCCGTCTGTCAGCTTCTCTTTCTTTGCGACAGATTCCTCTCTCTGTGAATTTTTCACTCGGATGGAATTTTTGTGATTCATTGGAGCAAGCGGGGAAAGAAACCGGCTGGGTCATTACTCTAATAACCGCCCCCACACAAAATGAATCTTATAACAGCTGACAGGCGGGCACACAGGGGGCCATATTCCTTGTCTTCATAATTAGATACCCTTTGGAACGTCAGAGGAGAAGACGGCCATAAACTGAAGGGAACATTGCCAGAACTTAAAACTGTAACGCATTTCCATTCAATTTCTGCTCTCAAACACATAGAAGAATTCAGAAACTTCTTAAATAAAATTGTGAGTAAAAATATGCAGAAACCCATAAGTAGGCTCACGTGTTAACGCCTCATTTATTCGTAAGTTTTTGTCAAGCGAAATGTATTACTTTTGTCTATAGAGTACGTGTGGTGTTGAATAGATGCAGACATTTTCAATTGACAATGGATAGAACGACGAAAATTCTCCCCCCACAGACAATAATAAACACAATTTGTTTTTCACTGAAGCAAGAGTCTCTGCTGCGTAGTGCTTCTGAGAGAGGAATCTCTTTGGTAGTGTTTAACATGAAGTATCGTGTGATCGTGTGGTGACAGTACAGGTTTAGTTTCACCGACAGTGAATGCCACGCACAGAAGGTACGCAGATGTACCTAAGAGTAATATCGAGTTGAAACTGTAAGATTTTAGGTTTTCACTTCGGTTACTATGAAGAATGCCGTCTTCTGGGATGTAGCTTTGTGTAGATATTATGTAAACCGACGTTTCGGAGGAACGTATCGCCTCTACTTTCAGGGTAGAAAACTCAACAAGCGAGGAACCAGCGTTAGCAGGTACCTGCAGACTCGCTTGTCGAGTTTTCTACCCTGAAAATATAGGCGATACGTTCTTCCGAAAC
>NW_019739216.1:496910-498776 GCF_002891405.2 Cryptotermes secundus | reverse complement strand
ATCACCCTCACCTATCATCTGGCGCTGGTACAATAGGCCACAAGTGGCCGCAGTACAAGGGACTTAGTCCCACCCACTAGCAGTGAAAAAGGCTGTACAAAGAAATTACTTTCTGTTCATGTTTCCAGTGCATGGCAGTCTTACTTCGAATACGCGATAAAGTTGAACACGTGGCACATTTCTAGTTAAGTTGATGTAATTTAAATTTATGTAAGCGTGTTACGAACCGATCCAGCATAGAAAGTGACTCTTCTTTTATTGAACTGGTGGACGTGAATTCTGTGCAAGAAGGAGCAACGGAAATGCCACAGATGATGTTAGAAGACACATAAGAAGTTACCCGAACCGGAAAGTACTCAACTTTCGTGTCTGCTGACCGCAGGCTCTAAGCCGATAGGCTGCTTGTTCATACTGTGTACACACGTACACTGTACAGACGGTAGTGGAAGTAGAAATTAGAATAGCTATAACTCTTTAAGGGATGCTTTGAGGGTGCTTATTCTTATGTCCAGAGACCGTACTGTAAAACACAGCCTATATTGGTGAGAAATTGTACGCGATGTGGCTGTGTGTAAAGATGATTTATCAAAGGCATATATATATAAATATATGCCTTTGATAAATCACCTGTGACGGGAAGTCTAAGCAAATCCGGACGGAGCTG
The DNA here is from genome assembly GCF_002891405.2 of Cryptotermes secundus. Classification (NCBI taxonomy): domain Eukaryota; kingdom Metazoa; phylum Arthropoda; class Insecta; order Blattodea; family Kalotermitidae; genus Cryptotermes; species Cryptotermes secundus. The sequence continues at coordinate 498,112 of NW_019739216.1, read as the reverse complement.
ACCGAAGCAGCAGGGTGACTGAAAGATTAATTTCGCTTGACTGTGATCATCCTGGTCCGCCACACTACCAATGGCATAAACTGATTCGCAACACCGTCCAGTTCGATTAATTAATAAAAATTGTATTTCAACTTTTCATTGTCCTTAACTTGTTTCGATCGGGTTGACCATCTTCAGAAGGACCAATCAACATTTAGGAAACCACTATTAAAATATCCTTAATATATAAAGAATTTACTTTGTAGCAGCATTAAATACATGGAGTGGTTGGAACATATGTGAGTTATTATAACTAATTTATTTACAGTCAAGTATTTAAATGTAAAGTTATAACAACTTTTTGTTAAAACTATAACCAATATTTCATATCTTGAAATTTTTTCTCATTAAAGGAAGAACTTTGTCTGTCACTACGCAGTTTCAGTGCCTGTAGAATTGGGTATCAGCTATTATAGTATGGGTCGGTTACGGTAGCCGAGCGGTCTAAGGCGTGCACTGTCTTCGCTCGCTCGGAAGCCGGGATCGTGGGTTCGAATCCCTCTCAGGGCACGGATGTTTGTGTGCGTTTTTCTGTGTTTGTTTACACGTAGAGGCCTTGCGACGAGTTGATCACCCGCCCAAGGAGTCCTACCGAATGTGTAAGATCTAGAAAAACCGAAGTGAACGGAGAAGTTCGTGGAGGTAGGCTTAGGCCCACTGGGGCCGTAGTGCCAAGGAAAAAATTATAGTATGAGTATTGTGCGTACTGTGATAATCCTAACGTTATGTGAGAGTGGGTTTCTTATTTCAGTCCTGCCCTTAGTGTCGTGGTCCCGTTGTATAGAGCACTTTGTGTTGTTGTACTTCTCTAAGGTGTAGTGTCGCGTATTTATACCCCTTGTGTGTGCTTGTGTGGCGTGTACTGATGTTTACTGCGATGCTGAACATCCCGTTCTGATTATCGGTCTCCTTGTTAAGAGTTTCCTCTTCTGTTGGTTTTTAAGCATATTGAAGTGATAAGTGTGGAAGTTTTCTTTTATATTCTTAAGGTTCCCTTTTTTATCATGTTCCACCATTTCCACGATTGCTGTCATAGGTCCATACTGGTGTTGTTTATTTAGTACGTACTGGGCAAATGTCGCCTCATCTTTGTTAAGACATATGTTTCTTTTTATCTCATTGTTAGTTTCATGCCAGTTTGGCCAATGCATACTTTATGATAG
>NW_019739216.1:495833-496786 GCF_002891405.2 Cryptotermes secundus | reverse complement strand
GGAGCGCTACGTTACCGTGGAGAGGAGGGTGGAGGGGGGTTCTCAGTCGCGCAACATGTTACAATAGCTTTGCAATGCTAATTCATAAATTCCACTCTGCTCACATGGGATCGTTCCTTACTTCTCGTTTATTGCGCCATCGATTGCCCAGAACAAACTTCTCACATCGCGACCCAGGACGAATTAGTAAGTAAATTGCTGAGAAAAGAAGCAAAATAATGTGAAAGTTTATGTGGCTGAATAAAAAGTTAGTGATTAGTTCAAGGTTCTTAATTGCCTAGTGCGACAGGCATGTCTGTCCTTTATTCGTAACTTCTGCCCAGTTTTGAAAATTCACTGAGAATTTGCTACATGGGTATCGGGTTCACTGTGGAGTCCGTCCCATCCTGTTGCTTTCACTCTCTTCAGGAGAAACAGCCCTCGATCACACACATAGTTTTTTGTGATTGACAGCAGCAATTCACTCTTCTTGCTTAGAAAGTTCCTTTCGAATCATAATCCCAAGCAATGACAAACTTTATGCCATGAATTCATTCTCAGCGTAAATGTTAAGTGAGTTGCTTGCAACAATTATCTTCTTGTTAAGGTATCAGGTTTAGTCCGATTTCTGCTTCAGGATTTTCAAGAGTGACAGGAACCCTTGACCGCCTCTGTGGTCTAGTGGTCAGAGTTCCTGGTTACAGATCCAGAGGTCCCGGATTCGATTATCAGCGTTACTAAATTTTCTGAGAAGTAGTAGGTCTGGAACGGGTTCAACTCAGCCTCGTGAGTATAATTGAGAAGCCTTTTTAAGGAAATAGCGGCTCCGGTCCAGAAACCCGAGATTAACGGCGGTGGGAATCCGTTGCGCTGACCACGCGGCACCCTCTGCTGCAAACGTTGGCACTAACTTCGCCGACAACGACGGCCGCTCGTTCGCTATAGTTCACTAGCGGGACTACAAGCTACGAAGT